>NC_081348.1:15559790-15585145 GCF_029784015.1 Lycium ferocissimum
GTATGATCTTTATAACATTCGACACTGTGAAAAGGGTATTTATGATAAGATACAGGCATACGCAGCGGAAGCAAATAGCCAGGATCGAACTTGCATGTAATATAGACAACACATAATCAAGATATTAATCAAACACAAAACTGATACTTATCTCTTGAAGCGCGAATGTAACCTCGAATCTAGTCTTCAAACACGAGCAAAAGTCATCCACACGTTCATCCTCCAGTTCCACGGCCTTCTACTATGTAACCCGAATAATACCAGAATCTGTGAAATTCGTGTGGGCGAATTTCTATGGAAAAAGTTGAAGAAACTTCTAAAACCTTTAGCCTCCTTATGGAATAAGACCCCTATTTTATAACTATAAGTTTTAGGGGTTTTCCCCTTTTCCAAAACCTGCTCGGTCTTTATTTTCCACCAAGAAATAATATTCCATTTAATTCTTTATTATTAGGGCACAGCAGGGACCACATAATTTAATTAACGAGGCTTCCTATTATAGAATGAATTCGAAATATCTGAATTAATCCTACCATAATAAATTACGAATTATTCCACTAAAAATCGTAACTGTACTCCTCAGTTCAATTTCGAAATCCTTCATTAAATCTTATTTAACTCCCCATGTTAAGATTACAGATACCAATCAATTAAATTAAATTACTGACAATTTAATTCATTGACTAATTGAATCCTTTATATTTCCGCTTAACTTATATCATGTGACGGATACAAAATCCACCTGAAAGGTTTTCACATGAGACTTATAAGCATTCATAAAGGGGTATCATCAATGTCAAAGTCGAGACATGTATTCTATCAACTAATTATTATTTCACAAATGTATTTTGCCATTATCCAATTTACCAGGAATAGATAGACCCGCAATTGAGTCGTACCTTTTAATAAATCAAAATAATGAACAAATCAGATTGATCATAATAATTATATCAAGATTAAGAGTATAAGTACATTTAATGAACTAAAGAATTTGTTTTATATATTCAGTACAAAAACACTTATCTCTACTTGGTCCGTTCAATACATACAAATGTACTATCACAAGAAGACAAAACTATACCGTTCCCATAATGAAGATACATTATATTAATCTTGTGCTACAATCATACCAATGGCTTTGTCTAAATTCCATCTTAGATTGTGAACATAAATTTTATACTTATAAGAACCGATGATTTAATCTTCCGTGTATAAGCTAAACTCTATACACTAAATCATCTATTATATAAGTAAAGGACACACATACTAGTACATGATCTATTTAACTCTTTATTAACAATTAAATAAATAATTGTTCTATAATAAATACTATATCCATACACATGGTTAATAGTATATATCCCAACAGTTTGGTCCTGAAGAGCAACGCAAGTCTGCCATATTAAAACACTTGGGAAACTCACCACCATTGAACATCTTCTTGATGGCATCCTCTAAAACAGGTTTTGCCTTTAGTATTACCTTTTTCTGGAAATAAGGTAACATGAATTGTTAATTACGTAAGTTCTTACAACGACGACAACAACAACAACACCAATGACGCCTCAATTCCAAACAAGTTTAGTTGGATTAAAAAATGTAAGCAAGCTCAAACCAGCAGATCATTGATTACCTAATTTGCAAGGGAAAAAAAATAGCTGAAGAGTAGAAAGGAGAAATAAAGAATTCAGACCTGAAGAGTGGGGCTGCTGGCATAACTGCATTCTCCATTTCCTGCTTTCATATGCCTAAGTAATTTGCCCCTTGCCATTACTTCTGCCACACCCTATCTTTTTGCTATCCCATATATATATATACATATATATATATATATATATATATATATATATATATATATATATATATATATATATATATATGTATATATATATGTATATATAATATATGTAAAAGTTAGCCGAACGATAAAATATTAATGCTCTTTTTGTTTTTGTACGTTATCCATACATATATGGTAGATATAATACATATGTTACTTCTCTTTTTGTAAGTTAACTTTTACCAATTGTGGCATGCTTTGCTGGCTCAGCGTGCTTACCAAATCAGGATCGATAATTCTAGATTTTCTGCTAATAATGGTAATGTTCAACTTGTTCACACGTGATATCATGGATCAAGCCTTGTTCTATGCACTTTTTGGACAGAGGAGTATTATTAATATATTAATCTGTCAATACCGAGACTGAAAGATTCTGATAACATAAAGAAGTTTCTCCTCATAATTGAGTGTATTGATATAGTATTATCCAATCGTTCACTTGATCACTTCACTAGCAACGATTATTAATGAAAACAGGTATTGTTTATATGTAAAAGAGGACACTGATATCTTATCGAAAAAGAAAAAGAATCAGTCTAATAGCTGTTGGTAGCAGGAAATATTTTCCATATCTCTTAGATTAGTAGTTAAATTATTTAAGCGACGGGCTGATGAGGGCGGATCAAGCAGGATTGAGGCTTCTAAGCTAGTACGTTTTTGAAAATGAGGTGCACATGACACCTCCGACGGATCCAACATCGGAATGGAAGAGAATAATGAAGAGATTTATATACGACAACTCAAGTTCATATGGTATGCGCATTTTTTGGGCTTGATGTGACATAACCCAAATGATAAATTTGTGTGAGCCTAGGTTGTCCAAGGCGGACAATACATGCTATGGTGTTTGTGATAAATGTGGTACCAGAGCTTGTATCCCTTAGTACAATGGTGGGGAAAATTTTAACGAGGACACTGAGTCCCTAAAAGAGGTCGGGGCGGGGGGTATCACCCCCCATGGAGGGCGGAGCTTCACAATTTAATCACGTTATATTTGTCTAAGAACATCTAATCCGTTATTTGGTTATTTTTAAAAATCAAGTGAGTTTTTTGTAAGTTATAATGGTTGGTAAATAGCTTAACCAACCTTTATAGGTAGTGAAATTGAGGTACTAAAATATACTATTAGATAGCGGTACCGCAAAAGCAATTTCAAGTAGCAATTGTACTCCGCTATTTATCAAGACTTAAAAGATTTTGTCAACTGTCAATTGCGACCAGTTAGAGTTTATGAAGTGTTATTAGTTATATATCAGTGTGGGTAAAGTACATCTCATTTAGTAAGTGTGTGCCCAGATAGAATAAATTGCAGAAGATATGGATCTTCCTTTTAAGTTAAACTTACTAATACTGGAATGTCCACCAATAAATAACGTCGTCTCTTTAGCTAATTTTGATATGTCATCCTTTCTATTTAGAAAGGGAAAGTCCTTGCCGGTGTGACAGCCAACCAGTTTGCAACATGCATGTTAAAGTATATTGATAACGTAATCCCAATGTGCATCAGTGCATGACTACATTTTAATTGATTGTTTAATTGGTTCCCATATGGCGGATCTGGATCATGCTGTCGTGCCACTGGATGGCTCATTGGGACTCAAAAGTTCTGAGAAATTTTATTTTATGAGTCAGCATAACAAACATTAATTGTGTGAGACTATTTTACTACTTGACAAGTGGACACCTGCTTGGTTTAAGCATAAACAAAAAAGGCAATATCATTAAAGTCCACATTTTTCCTTGGTTTAAGCATAAACAAAAAAGGCAATATCATTAAAGTCCACATTTTTCCTTAATTAATTAAATTGCCTAGCTAGAAAAAAAATGATTTAAAAAAAATGAAAATATCTCCAAACTCAAATAGAGAATGGTAACAAAATTGGCATTACCAAGATTTTTAATTGTAGTGTTCTAAAACCATTGCTAAACGTAATATTTTTTTTGTTAATGAAGATCTAAAATAAATTATTTCTCTAAATATTGCTTTTATCAAATATTCAATTATAAATATTTAAAGCCACTACAGTTAAATCTATTTATCTGTTTATACACAAGTGCATCTGGTTCATGATCTTGTGTCCTTAATTATAACTCTATTCATTTTTTTTAAAAAAAATAAAATAAAAAAAGAAGAAGAAGACCAATAGCATTTTATAAGATCAAAATTCTTGGATTTTAACACTAATTAATATATATACACACCATATTCTCTAATCGTTGATTTTGAAGATATTTTAAGTTTTTTTTTTTATTTTTTTATTTTTTTATTATAGCTAATCATTTTAATTAAGGGAAAGATTATCATTGCCCTTCTTGTTTATGCTTAAAACAAGCAAGTGTTCACTTGTCAAGTAGTAAAATACCCTCACATAAATAGTGCTGATTAATTATGTGACTCACAAAATAAAATTTCTCTAAAGTTCTAATGACAAATTCAATGACATACGCCAGCGTCACTATATGTTTTATTATTATATACTCTATATTAAGACTAGCAACTAGCAATCAGAAAATAGTAATAACTACAGTACAATAAGAAAAATTGAAGGTGGAAAGAAATTAGGGAGAACTAGGCGAATGACCATATTTTGGTATCCTTTACAACACATTAGCCTTCTATGTTATTTAATCATTTTTGGTCAACAAAAGTTATCAACAATATACAATATTCAAAAAGCTTAGGGAAAAATGAATTTTTTTCTATTGGTATAGTTGGAATCGTTGAAAACACAAAGACGGGGCAATATACAAAATTTGAGAAAAATTGGAGTTAAAATTTTTCTAACAGATTGGATGTAATTTGGAGTTCAACATCTACTATATATAAATTTTTTAACACGTAAAAATAGTGACAGGGGTTCGGATGAACACGGACATACGAGGCAAACCATATACAGGGGATACATAAGATATACACAACTTGTCTTTCATGTTCATCGTCTACTTCGAATTTTCAATTCAAACTACCTAAAAATCTCCTCCTAATTGTCCCAAAGTTGAGATTCAAACTTCTTAAGATGTTGATGTTCGTGATCTTTTCCAACACATTCATACAAAACAAATTTCAATTACACAAATCCAATTTTTCTAACTCAAGCTTAAGTGAGCTTCAATGGATTTTTAAGGGCCGGATTGGCTAAGCTGGGGTTCCATTGACTCGTATTACGTCTAAGTTTAATTATCATCAATTCAATGTTTTGGCCAATTCTTTGAGTCAGTCTTTCCTCCAATTCGTTAATTATTTGTTCAATATAGTCGCTTTATTATCTTGCTGTATGATTAGATATAACTTGCTTCTAACTTTTCATGCTCCTTTTAAGTCAATATTACCAATTTGATTTGCTGTAACCCCAACTTCAATGCCTTTTAGAATCGTTGGTCACTTTTTGTAATAGAAAAAGTGTTTTCGACCAATATTGTTACTAGTATTTATGAATTGGGCTATTTTTTTTCGTTTTGTTCTAGAATCTGGACTACTAAACTGGCATAGTTTTCTCACGTAACTAGTGCAATTATCCGCGCTACGCGTGGTCTTTATAAATTTAGTTGATATAGAAAGCTAAAAGTTTATTAGACAAAAATTTACAAATAAAAATAAAATATAAGACATTCTAATTCCCTTGAAATTGAATTAGATTTCGTCAAATGTATTGTCCTAAAAGAAATCTTGTTCTCATGGGAAATTCAAAGGGAGCACCATTTATATATATGTTTGAATGTATTCTCCACATACATCTCTGCCTATCTCTCCTCCATCTGCTTCTATAGAGAAGGCGGAGCGTCCTTGGCTCAACATTATAGCACATAGGGCTTCGACGCTACTACAACGCCTCGCTATGAGAATCTAGCTTTGATAACGTTCGGCTAAGTCTTGAACCTTCGCGCTGACCGTTCGTAGAATCAACATTATCTTCACAATTAAGAGGAAACAAAAACTGTAAATGCAGAGGTCAAAGATTTAACAGCCATGTTTCCTTTTTTCAAACACTGGATTTAACAATGATCTTTAGTTTCTTGAGAAACCACAGAGAGATTGGAGAGAACCAAAGCTATTTACCTTGCTTGCATAGATTGTGATACAGAATTGATTTACACATATAGAGATACAGATTAAAACTGTAAAAGGACCAAAAAACAAATAATAACTAACAAATTCATTAATTACAAAGATGAAGATAAAGCATGAGGGAGGAGAAAATTATGATACCTGGATCCGTGGACTCATCTGAGATTTCTCATTTAACAGTCAAGCCAATGAAATGTATATAGATTTCTTCACCACAGTACCTTCAGAAATTTATATATCTAATGAACAGTAATTAAGGAGACTCTAAGATTTATTGAGGAAAAAAAAGGAAAAAGACACATCTGTGAAGGAAGAGGGGTCTCTTAGTATTCTGAAATCTGAAACGGGGGCTATATGGGCTTTAGGTCAACATTTACTTTGTGACTTTATTACTGATTCTTTTGTGGGTTTTTAAATTTTCCACATTCATTTTGTGAGGTTCCGGGTTTGAAGCCAAAATTTTAAAAAAAATTAGTTTAAAATATGTATAAAATCAAAATAAGTTATCGGAAAAAAAAGTTTAAAGGCATACTTAAAAACTTTTAATGGGCAAACTTTTAGTTAAGCCTTAACTAAAAAGTCTTTTCTAGTTATGACTTGAGAGGTACTTTTAATTAAGGTATAACAAATGTATGCCCCATAAGGCATAACTTTTCCTTAAGACATAGACTTTATCTTATATTTTTAGTTATCGGAAAAGTTCCTTATAGGCATACTTTTAGATTGAACATCATTTTTTAGTTGTCGCTATATAACCAAGACTTTTAGTTAAGGCTTAACTAAAAAAATTTGCCCATAAGTATGCCTCCGCATAAAATGTTTTCGTGCATTAGTAAGTCAAAGCGTGAGTATCTGCTATAAATTTGGTAATTTTAACAATGTACGCCGGTCCGATTGGATCCCTTGCCTTGCAAATATTTTTTTTTTAATTTATGTGACGCGGGTTCGAACTCGGAACCTCATGATTCGCGTGGACCTCAGGGTTGCGATGCGAAGGGCAAAAATTAAAGACCAACAATATGGGGTATAATTTAAAGACCACAAATATGACGGCGAAATTTAAAAAAAAAGAAAATCCGCGCAAAAAATAGTTGTGACTTTATTACTGATACGTGGGCTTGAGTGCCACATTTATTTTGTGAGGCTTTAAGCCATTTAATTAGTAAAATATGTATAAAATCAAAATAAATCCAAAAAAAAAAAAAGGAGAAAAAAGATAAATTCAATTGCTGACCATAGAGAGGTGCCACATCACCTTGTCTATGCCTAACTTTATATTATATATAGATAGATATAGATTGAACATCTACTTCAAATTGAACCAAACAGTCACAAGCCCCGAAAATGTTTTCTTCTAGTAAGTCCAGTTATAAGTGGGCAATTTGCACGATTGGCCTTATTCGAGGGTGGTTTTTAATTTTTGTCCTTCGCCTAATACTCCGAGGTTCTGGGTTCGAACCCCGACTCAGTGGAAAAAAAAAAAAAACTTCGCAAGGCAGAGTTTGGTGGAAAAATTAAGCCTATTCGGGCAAAAGTTAGGTCTTTTAAGGCAGAGGTTTGCCCTTTTGTCCAAAATTAAGCCTTAAGGCAAACCTCTGCCTTAAGGCCTAACTTTTGCCCGAAGAGGTCTAATTTTGGGCAAATGTTAGGCCTTAAGACAGAGGTTTAGCGAAAGCCTTACCTTGCGAAACTCTTTTTTTTTTTTTTTTTTGGTCAAGGGGGACCTCGGGATATTTTCGGTCACTTTTTTAAGCGAATGGCAAAAATTAAAGACCAGCAATTTGAAGGAGAAAACATTAAAGACCAGCGCCTTTGAAGGACAATCCACGCAAAAAAATGGTTGTAAGTTGGACTTCTATGCCAAGAAACATTTTCGGCTCTATTTAAGAAAAATATTGGAACCTTAAGACCATTCACCGTAAAAGAGTATATATATACATTTTTGGGCAGAATTTCAAACAAAAATGAGATTGTTTATGCATAAGCTCTTTAGATGAAAAGGATTATACAAATGTAGAGGAGGATATACAGGAATAAAATAATGTAGCTTGGTTTTGGTTTGGTATCACCTTAGAGCTTACCAACATATTCATTGTTGAGCCCACTTCAGTATCTTTACTCAAACCGGGCAATTCTGCTCTTTTGGGTGGTCTTTTAAAACATATTTGAAATCTTTAAACCAATTTAATTCGGGTAAAATTTTAAAAAAATTGGCAACAACTCCCATTCCCCCACTTGTGAAGGAATTACTAAAGTTATCGAGCATCTTATGTCTTATGGGCGGACTTGGCATAAGTAATTAAGTATAACTTTTAGTTTAGCAAGTTTATGCCATCATTAAAAGTATAGAACTTGTTAAGGAATGAAAACTTATGCGGACTTAGATTTTGCCTTATGGGCGGAGACTTCATCTTATCTCCAAAAAAAAAAAAAAAAAAAAAAAAGTTTGCCCGTTAAAAGTATGTATAAATTGTTAAGGAATTACCAAAGTTATATGTATTTATGCCAGTCATAAGTATCGGGTCCAACATAAATTTGGTAACTCCTTAACCAAGTATATCTTGGTCAACATACACGCCACCCAAATCTTTTGCAATTTTTTTTTTTAATTTATCTTGAGGGTTCAAAGAGATTTACTGCGTGAACACTCAGTTGCAATGTAAAGGGCAAAAATTAAAGCAAGCGATATGAGGAGTAATTTCGGAAATATGAGGTAAAATTTAAAGACCACCCCAAAAGAAGGGCAATCCGCGCAAAAAACCAAAAACGAACCAATTTAATTGGGCTTTTCACAACTCCCATTCCCCCATGGCTCGAGGTCCACTGATTACTGGCTTAGCAATTGCCATCAGATAGAAGGGGTGACAACATTTAGACTTTCTTCAATCTCCACAAAAAAAAAGAAGTTGGAACCAATATGTATTTAGTCTAAGAATGCACTAGTAAACAATAGCGAAATCATAGAAATTGAGAGATGTGAGTGTCAATCATTCTGTCAACATGCTCAGAGAGTGTTCCAGAAGATGGAGAAGAAGAGAATGCACTTACATCCTCTCTCCCATATTCACCTGTCAAGGGATGACATATATAACTGACAACCAGCTCTCTTCATCTTCTGCGGCTGAGCAAACTTTCTCTCTGTTGCATTTTCTCTAGCGGACCCCACCCCCGGTCCATCGTACTGATTTGTTTTGGAGACACAAGACAAATCTAGAAAGAATTCTTTTTGCAAGTTATCTCGAGGCTTAACCAATTCTTTTAAGAACTAAGCTAAGATTAGAAGAATGTTACGACAAAAAGCAATTGTATAAAAGATATAAGGATACTTTTAATGGTGTAAGACCTTTTGAAAGGAAAAAATAAATGAAATTAGGCCTTGATCCGACGCAGATAGTATCATGCCTTGTCCAGAATCAAGCAGAGTTATCCCAAATAAGCTAAGCCTAGCGCCATCTAGTGCAGCCACTTTCAAAGGACAAACAACATTTGTTGTATTCTCGGAGGAAGAGAATGACACTTTGCACACCGTTAGCGTCGGAGATAGCAGGTTCGTGGTGATAAGAGGCGGGGTTATTGCGTACATATTTATTTATGCTTGTTCCTGAAGTATAAAACGATCTATTTGTTTCTAAATAGTTTCTTTCAAAAGGGCTTATGCTTCCTTGGTAAATGTCTTGGTAGAAGATATGATTTCTTGGAACTGAGATTTATTAGTTTTTAAGTATGTATGTAGCTCAACAAGAAATTTCCTTACCTATCCAAAGGCACAGAGCTTTACTCACCTTTTGCTAGAGTGTGTTTTAAAGCTGGATTAGAACACAGTGGTGGAAAGTATGATGATATTACTGTCATAGTAGGTGTAGCCAACATTTGGCCTTTGTAGTGCTTGCTTCGTGATGTCTGATCTAATTTCACTAATATTAATAATAATAAAATATATAGAAATGGGAGTTGGGGTGGGACTAACACTGCACTACTTTATGGTACCAAAAGTAATATGAATGGTACTTTATGTTTGGCCCATCTGTTTAGTACCGTACAATGTTTGACCTGTTTCTGTTATAACACGAGTATGCTCTTTCTTTTTAAGCAAAACACGTGCAATCCTCTTCTCTGCCTCTTTCTTTTCCTCTTTTATTACCTTTCAGTTTCCACTTTTTAACTACACCCTCTTCCAATCGTTCATGTTTAAGTTTGTTTCTACTGTTTTGTTTGCCGATTTTTTATTCGATTGGTTTGATTTTTATTTGCTGATTTATTTGGTTGCATGCACTTTCGAGTTATTGGATGTTGCCGCTGCTTTTGCTCCTTCTACTCTCCATCTTCCAGGTTTGTGTTTCAATTTTTTTTTTTGGTTAATTCTTGGTTATTGAAATTTAGTGTTTCTCCTTCTTTGTTCTTGATGTGGGTGTTTTTCCAGTTTTTTAGTTTCTACGTTGAGGAGAAAGGAGAGAATTGCGAACTTGAGATGCAGGGATGGAGCATAGGAAGCTCATATTAGAAATTGCTATGCTGTTATACTGCAGGTACATCGAGCTTAATTCTACGAAAACCAAGAAAATGTCAAGTTTATTTACTGACTTGGCTTAAGTAGAGATTCTAACGCAAAATTCTTCATAGGGTAAGTTCAGAGTTTTCCGGTCTACAGTCTGAATAAATTACACTCCTTAACTATGCTCCATCTTTTCTCATTAAATGCAAAAGTTGTGTATGGACTATGATGCCTTATACTTGAAGATACCACGATTCTGTTGAACTTGGAGATGTATGTTAGTTCCTCCGATCGAGGCAGATCATTTCGATTGCGTGTGCCCATGGATAATTTTAAAATTCATGAAATTCAATTGCATTTAGTTCTAAGACTTGGCAAGGTGAGGAATTGAAATTTTACTTCTAAAAAAGATGTGAATTACCTCTCTTTGAGAGTAAATTATCTCAATTGTTGTATAGGAAAGTGAGTTTTTAAGCATTTTCCTTTGGAGGGTTCTAATAATTCATAAGCTGAAATATTAGGAGAGGAACTGCCGAGCCATTTGATGTTTCTGTGTTATAATTTGAGCACCCCAGTATCGATATTATGTCATTTTTTGCACTTAATAGAGTATGCTTTAGTTGGCTTTAAAGATGGTTCTGCATTTTTGCTACTTAAAGTGGCCAATAGTAATTACATGTTGAACTAATTTTATCGCATCATAGGTGGTTCATTTTATCTCTTCCTCCAAGAAATGTATTTATATTCATGAATATCCAGTTTATTTTTCTCAAATTTTATTTATAAATATATCTATAAAAAAATTATTTGTAAATATTTACAATACCTCTTTTTCCTTTTGATATGGGAGGACTTAGCAATACTTATTAGACACCTGCATGCAGTGGGTTTAGGTTCATTATGTCTTATAATTCTAAATATCAATTTTGAAGTTGTTATATCTTACTCCTTCTGTACCAATATACTCCTAATTTAACTGGAATTAGGAGTTGAGGGTGGAGATGAAACAGGTACCCGGGCTCAAGGTTTTTTAACTAAAAATGACATGTTCATAGTTTAAAAGACCATAGCAGCAAATCAACGATACTTGACACTTTATTACTTCTCAAATAGTTTAATATTCAAAAGAAGATACCCAAGGTTAAAGATTTCCAAGAAAAAAATTTGATTGTGTTTTGAAAAGTTGAAGGACAATTCATATTATTCTTTGGAGTCTAATTGTGAACATTGTTTTTGATCATATCATCGGAGGAGTGATAAAATGATGATTTGTGTCCTAAAGTAGAATGCCGTTTCTGAAAAATGAATTTCTCTCTGACTTTTATGGTGTGAAAACCTTCCGTTCTTGATTGTGCTTGCTATCTCTAGAAGAATATGTGACTGTACAGAGGACAATGAAGAATTGATAAGTAGAATGTGGAAGTGCATAAGTGGTGCAAGGAAGTAAGATGTGGAGGTGTGTAAGTAATGCAGTTATGATATTTTATTATATCTGAAATATGTTTAATGCATTTCTTCTGATTCAGGTGTAGTTAGAAGTTTGGGGGGAAGAGCTCTTTGTGTAGTTACAGACTTAAAGCAGATGAACAACAACAACAAGGGTGATGAACGACGAGGGTTATGACACCAAATTCGTAAATCACTTAAAGTGGTTGGCACATGCTGTGAATGGCTAACTTACTTTCAAACATTATAGCTTAATTATAACAGTGCAAGTTAGCAGAGATCTTTAGATAAACATTTTTAGTATTCGGACTTCGTAGGGATGATTTTCAGTTAATGGTCTTACACGGGACCTATAAGAAAATGATCAAGCGGGTCTTCTGGTGAAGGTTCTACTTCTTTGACTAACTGCTTTTTTGATTTGGTTCATTGTGCCCCTGTTTTGATCATCTATTGATAAGTAACCCTATGTGGAGAACTCCAACCTTTTGATTTACTTCTTTATATTTTGCTTTAATTGTTTACCAATAATGACTGATGCAGAATACAAAGGCATTTTGTCAGTAAGAAGGATTGTTATGCTGATTTGGAAGTTTTTGATCGCCTCAATGTTCTAGATTTACAGGTATAGATGTGTCATTTTCTTTTTAAGTTGCTTCAAACAATTTTTGCTTTAACCACATGGGATCATTTATCGAGTATTAAACAACTCTAGAGATGAATATGAAGATCACTATTTACTCATTTTAAACCTCTTATTTAATGGAGCAAATACTGGAGGTAGTATACGAATCCTAATTGTTCCAAAATACACCGCATTCTGCTATCTTACTCTGTCGGTATTATATAAGTACTGTTAATTCCCCTTCACAATATTTTTTTCGCATGACCTATTCTTTATATAGTTTCTGCAATTTTTTGTGTTTCATGGATACACAATGCAGATAAGGAGACGGCTAAGACAAGAAGCAAAAAGATACAGTAGCTAATATATCCAAAACATACTTTGGCATCAATATATCTGCAAATATGTATATTTGTGTGGTATCTTCAACATCTCTGTAAATATGATACCTGATGCAACTTTTATTGAATAACTGTTACTCTATACGTTCTTTCTATTATGGCATGTGCCACACATTAACCATCTCATTGCTTCAATCCAATTAGCTTTATGTTTCTCCACGTGCTAAGTATTTGTTTTTTTCTGTTCATTACTGCTATATTTCATGACCAAATGACTATGCAAAGCATCCAAAACTGACTACTGCTTGAAAATGTAAATTGTTGGAGCACGGGTCATCCCCATCTAGTATTACCTGGAGAAATTAGAGTTAACAGTTCTTAGTAGTTGTGAAAATATTGATCTTCATAGGTTAGATATTAGTTGAGGAACAAGCAACGAACCTCTATGTAATTTGATTCTTTATGTTTGGCCCTACTTGATCATTCATTCATTCATTATAAAACTAGTTTTGTTTCTCCTTAACGTTCTTTTGTCTTCAATCTCTTCTGCTTTCCATATTTTGCATGTGTTTGGCCTTTGTAATGCTCTGCCTTTTTGATGTTTTTTCTGAAATCCAATGGAGAATGGTAACATACAACTGTTGTTGATAGTTGTGAAAAATTGGTTCTTTGGTTACGGAGTTTCTATGGTTAATTAAGGTTGTTGATGCTAAAAAGAAACCTATCATAGTGTCTTCTGAAATTTAATCAATAACAATTAACTATCACTCCCTCAAAGATATGGAATACAATCTCCTGAAATTTATTAATAAACTGTCACTCCCTCAAAGATATTGGAGTACAATGTCTACAACTCAGAAGTATAAAGAATTGGCATTAACATAAAAATAATTATCGAATTGGCATTAACATAAAAATAATTATCTTTAACAGCTTAATATTCCAGAATCCACTAGTGTGGTACGTAGCTGTATTGGCAAGTGCGGCATCTGTTGTCTCTTTTACTCTTTGTCATTTCTTTCTTAAAGATATGACAATGTTGCAAAATTTACCTTTTTGAACCAACAAATGACAAGCCAAATGGTAGGCATATCTCTCAAACAAATAGTCAACAATGGAGTCTCCAAATTGGAAATGGCTAACAAGCATTTGTTCTAAAACAGCTCTCATGGTTTTTGCTACATGTTTACCGCTGCTATAGGCATCGAAACAAATGTCATCGTCGTCGTCCCTCTCATCCCAGTTCACTTGGAAAATCTCTAGGTTATCAAGATCAAATGAACCTTCCATTTCAACTATCTTTTTTAATTCATCCTTGTATGGTGAATAAAAAGGATAATTGAAGGAGTCTAGTTCTGCCTGTTCAATAAGTCCCTCATGCACTAAATCGATGAGTGACTCTGATAGAAGATCCAGATGAGCACAGTGATATCCATGGGGATCAGGAATGCTCCTTCCAATAAATGTTATAAGCATGTGTCCACCAGTTACTATTTCCTCGGAGCGTAATTGCAGAAACCTTGAAAAATCCTTTTCAAATTGCTTCTTGTAGGCTTCAAATACTTGAGGAGGACTTGTCCTTGTTATGTATATGCTATTGTTGTTCTCAATCTTTTCTGGAGACTGCAGGTTTCAGTATGTAATGGATATCAAAATGTTTAGTCTATCTAACAAAATATAACAAAATTCTAGAACTACATATCCTGCATATGGCTTGCATATAGTTAGCGCGGTTAATCTTCACATGAAAATATTTCCCTTTGTAATATATGATTAACAAGATAACTGAAAAGAGTTAGTATGATTTATTGATACCTGGGAGAGCCAATGAAGACTGTAAGATGAGTGAACCAATTGCAAGGTTTTGGTAGGAAATAGCCTCTCATAAAAGGAACCTGGCATGCCTGATACGAAACAATTTGCTCCATCTTTGAGATTCTGATAGAACGATGGAATCGATTTGAAAACAGTGTTGAAGTCATTATCAGGGAGATCATTGAGATAAGCTTGAAACTCTGGCATTTTGCAGCTCTTCTCGTGGCATAATCTTTGTACGATCTTCATAATATTCGACACTGTGAAAAGGGTGTTTGGTCCTGAAGAGCAACCCAAGTCTGCCATATTAAAACACTTGGGAAACTCACCACTATTGAACATCTTCCTGATGGCATCTTCTAAAACAGGTTTTGCTTTTAGTATTACCTTTCTCTGTAAATTAGGAAACAAGAATTGTTAATTACTTAGTTCATACAATACACAACAACAACAACAATTACGCCTCAATTCCAAGCAAATTTAATTCGACCGAAAATGTAAAGAAAATAGCTGAAGAACAGAAAAGTGAATTGAGACCTGAAGAGTAGAGCTTCTAGCATAACTGCATTCTCCATTACCTGCATTCATATGCAGAAGTTTGCCCCTTGCCATTACTTCTGCCACAACCCTATCTTTTTGCTGTCCCATTGCTGAGATATAGTAATTAAATTAGCCGAATGACAAAAAACTACTAATGTTCTGTTTGTCTCTGTACGTTATACATCACATGATATATATATACTAGACGGCCTACGCCCGTGCTGCGCACGGACCCAACACCTTAGATTATAGTGTATCTATGTGTATATGAATATATAATATCTATATATATATATATATATATATATATATATACATACTATGTTCAAAACACGATTAATATAACTTTGTAGTTTGTGCTCCCGTATTTAAAATTTTATTATATTAGTGTTTGCTACGAATACAAAATCGGCAAAAATTTATTAATATTTTTAAAAGAGAAAACTTGTTTAAAAGGAAACGAAACTTGTTTAAAAGGAAACTATTTTCCTCTCTTTGAGATAAAACAATAGCAATATTTAAGCATCAGTTGATACTTTTCAATTTTAATTCGATTAATTTAAAGGTGTAAAATACTTATTATTTTTTTATCAAATTTTGATTTGGATAATTCTAATTCAAATTATTAAATTAATTTTACATGTTTAAAACGAAACAAAGTAGAAATTGATTTTCTATTTAAACGAAAAAATACTATTTTTTAATTTCTGGTAAATATTCTCGGTTTAGCTCATTTTACTTGTCATGTTATCTTTTGCATGGTTTTTTAAGAAAACGTCGATTAGAATTATAATCTGATTAATTTACCTTATTCATTATTTGATCTCCATTTGATATTTTTTTTTACGATATTAATCTCTTTTCACATTTATTAGAGTAAGAATAAAAATAAAAAAGTAACTAAATTCTATCTTATTTTAAAATATAAATATTTTAAGTATATTTATTTTAGTAAACATAATAAATAAATGACATAGCGGAATAGCAAATCAATATCTAGATTAGATCTCGCTAATATAAAAAAAAAAGAAAGAAAATTGTATGGTTTGTCTACTTAACCTCTTGAAGAAAAACAATAATATGGGGTCCATATTTTTTGCTGTACAATAATTTCATTTGCTCCCACTAATGGATTGATACGCATGTGGCAATGAATCCATCATTATTGACTTAATGGGATACTTTGGAAATTACATCAATATTGTTTGATTTTTTAATATGAGGTGCACTTTTTTTTGGACATTATTAGTTTACACTAGTGTATATATATATATATATATATATATACTATGTTCAAAACACGATTAATATAACATTGTAGTTTGTGCTCCGTATCTAAAACTTTATTATATTAATGTTTGCTACGAATACAAAGGTTGCACTTTTTTTTTGACATTATTTGTATTTTTAATATAGGGTTCACTTTTTTTTTTATTTATTTTTTATATTGCTTGATTTTGTTAATATGGGGTCCACTTTTTTTTTCCGTGAGTTTGGAGATATATATATATATATATATATACTATGTTCAAAACACGATTAATATAACATTGTAGTTTGTTATATCTAAAACTTTATTATTGTTTGCTACGAATACAAAATGCACTTTTTTTTTTGACATTATTTGTATTTTTAATATGGGGACTTTTTTTTTTTTTATATTGCTTGATTTTGTTAATATGGGATCTAAACTTTTTTTTTCCGTGAGTTTGGAGATGGTGGGTTTCAATTTTTTTTTTTTTTTTTTTTTAATATTACTTGGTGTTGTGTAGTATGGGGCCCGCCCCTTTTTTTTTTTTAAAAAATATAGTTTTGATATTGCTTGATTTTGTTAATATGGGGTCCACTTTTTTTTCCATGAGTTTGGAGATGGTGGGTTCCACTTTTTTTTCTTCTCATTTTTTTTATATTACTTGGTGTTGTGTAGGATGGGGCCCACTTTTTTTTTTTTTTTTTTTTTTTTGAGGGACTGACGATGAAGCATGGGTTTAAACCCATGCTTCTATATATAAACTAGATGTCCTACACGTCTTTACGCGCACGCCCAACATTTTAAATTATAGTGTATCTATGTGATGTAATTGTCTTTGAATAGTGATATATATATATATATATATATATATATATATATATATATCAAAACACGATTAATATAACATTGTAATTTGTGCTCCGTATGTAAAATTTTATTATATTATGTTTGCATACGAATACAAAAACGGCAAATTTATTAATATTTTTTAAAAGAGAAGACTTGTTTAAGTGGAAACTATTTTCCTCTCTTTGAAATAAAATAATAGCAATATTTAAGCATGCTTGATATTTTCAATTTTAATTCGATTAATTTAAAGGTGTAAAATACTTATTATTTTTTATCAAATTTTGATTTGGATAATTCTAATTCAAATTATTAAATTAATTTTACATGTTTAAAACGAAACAAAATAAAAATTGATTTTCTATTTAAATGATGAAATACTATTTTTTAATTTTTGGTAAATATTCTCGGCTTAGCTCATTTTACTTGTCATGTTGTCTTTTGCATGATTTTTTAAGAAAACGTCGATTAGAAATTATAATTTGACTAATTTACTTTATTCATTATTTGATCTCTATTTGATTTTTTTTTTTTACGTCATTAATCTCTTTTCACATTATTCTATCTTATTTTAAAATATAAATATTTTAAGTATATTTATTTTAGTGAACATAACGTATAAATGACATGGCGGAATAGCAAATACAACAGTTTAATATTTAGATTAGATCTCAAAGCACATAAAAAAATAAGAAAATTGTACTTAACTTTTTGAAGAAAAACATAATCCATAATGGATTGATACACACGTGGCAATGAATCCATTATTATTGACTTAATGAGATACTTTGGAAATTAGTGTTTACTACTAATACAAAGATGGACATTATTTTTTTTTAATATGGGGTTCACTTTTTTTTTTGATATTGCTTGATTTTGTTAATATGTTTACCATTTTTATATTCTTGGTGTTGTTTTATTTATTTTTGGACATTAGTTTTTTCTATATATATATATATCTATGTTCAAAACACGATTAATATAACATTGTAATTTGTGCTCAGATCTAAAACTTTATTATATTAGTGTTTGCTACGAATACAAAGTCCGTACGTTTTTTTTACATTATTTGTTATTTTAATAATCACTTTTTTTTATATTGCTTGATTTTATTAATATGGGGTCCACTTTTTTTTTCCCCGTGAGTTTGAAGATGGTGGGTTTCACTTTTTTTTACTTTATTTTTAATGTTCAAAACACAATTAATATAACATGAACTTGTGCTCCGTATATATAAAACTTTATTATATTAGTGTTTGTTACGAATACAAAATTTGCACCTTCGTTTCTTGACATTGTTTGTTTTTTAATATGGGATTCACTTTTTTTTTTATATTGCTTGATTTTGTTAATATGGGGTCCACTTTTTTTTTTTCCCGTGAGTTTGAAGATGGTGGGTTGCACTTTTTACCTATTTTTTTTTAATATTGGTTGGTTTGTGTTTAATATGTGGGCTCACAACTAACATTGTAGTTTATGTTAAAATCTAAAACTTTATTATATTAGTATACGTAATATAAAAATGCACATTTTTTTTGACATTGTTTATTTTTTTAATATTGGTTGATTTGTGTTTAATATGGGACCCAATTTTTTTTTTTTTAATATTAGTTGATTTGTGTTTAATAATATGTGGGCCCAAAATTTTTTTGGAGGCCCACGGACGGACGACGAAGGTGCTCTTAAACTCGCTCTTCTAAAGGATAGAAATAAAAAATATATATATATGCTACATATCTTTTTGTAAGTACACGTTTATCAATCATGGCATGCTTTGCTGGCTCGGCGTGCTTAACAAATCATGATCGATAATTCCAGATTTTCTGCTAATAAATAATTTGTGTAAAAACAGGAATATCTTTGCTTCATAATGGTAATGTTCAACTTGTTCACACGTGATATTCTTGTTCACGTGGTATCATGTACGTAAGTTATTCCATGTAAGTACTAAGTAAAGCTCAAACTTGTTCACAAGTGGTATCATGATTCATGGAAAGCTTGTTCACACGTGATGATCACTACATCTACCGCTGATTATAGTGATCCGACGATCGCTAACACCTCATTTGTTTTCACTTAAGGAAGATCTTGATCGATCTTAATTATTGATTTTAATCATATTAAGTATGTTTGAATTTTACTAATCTTAATTATTAAGTGTATTTATTTTTTAAAAAATTTACAATCACTTGTTGAGTCTCATATAGGTTGTGGACAGAGATCGGACTTATACTCTCTTTGTTTCAATTTATATGATACACTTTCCTTTTTAGTTTTTTCCCAAAAAGAATGATACATTTCTATATTTAGAAATAATTATACTTAAAACTTCCCCTTTTTTGATGAAATGATTTACAACCACACAAATATTTATGTCTTGTTTTAGACCACAAGTTTCAAAAGTCTTCATTTTTTTTAAAACAAGTCTAACTGGTCAAACTATATCACATAAATGGGGATGGAGGGAGTGTGATTTTGGGCAATTCTGACATGTTGAGCTAGTTTTGGGGTTGAGTTAGGCCCAATTTCTTTATCATTGAATGATTAAGATCTATGATAAAGTTTTAATATTATATTATAATGTCTATTCAAAAAATTTCTACAAAGATGACAGTTCACCACTACCTACAACCACCACTACTGTCAATCACCACAGTTAATTGTCACCATCATTAGCCACCATTTACATTTATCACCATCAACCACCATTCCAATCACCGATTATTCTCGACAAGCACCACCATTAATCACCGCTTATATTGCAAATCACTATCATCCCTCACTACCACCATTAGATATCAGTATCATCCACCACAATAATTAGTTGCCACTACCAACTACCAACGATCAACAACTGTTAATCACTACTGTCAACCATCATGCATCACCGTTAGCTACTATCCATTACCACCACCATGACACAGTCCCCAACCAACAAGCACAACCACCACACTAGCTATCACCACCACCAACTGCTATATTTTTAAAATTTAGATACTACAATTGATATAGGATTAGATTAATTAGGTATGTTAATTTTTATATTTATTAATTTTTAAATAAAGTTAATTTTATATATATTTAGATCGAGAAAACAAACTATCTTAATTATTTAGTATTCAATATTTTACATGTTCATATTCAGAATTTCAGATATGTATTTACATTTAGAGATCTAAAACTTAATGCATATTTTAATTTTTAGATGTGCATTAAGATTCAGACGTCTTAATATTAATAAAAATAAATGACGCCTAAGGCTATGTTTGTTTATTCCAAGTGCTAGGTGTACTTATAATTTGAGGTGTTTGATGACTTTTGCAATTAATTTAGGGGCGGATCCAGAATGCAAGGGGTTCATGTGAATCTTTTACCTCGAAAAAATTATATTGTTTAAATAAGGTTAAAATTGGTCTTTTTATGTATATATATAGTAGATGTTGAATCCTCCAAGAAAAATTAAAACAAAGCTTAGCCTTGGTTAGTGGGTATGCAAATGTATTAGCTCCACCATATATGTGGTATATGGGAGGATGATCCATACCTTGCAAATATGCACGCATATTCATAAAGATTACAAGGAGACAAAATCGCGTCAGGTGGTTTATTTTTCTCATGCGTTAATCTCCAAATAAATTCGTCCATAAATGTAACACTCCTGGTGAATGAAAATGATAAAATGGGATAGAACGAGGTTGATTTAAAATTGCGTCAAAGAAACTTTTTGAAAAGATTTATTCTCTCTATCCAATTTATGTGTTATACCTGTTTTTTAGTTTATTACCGAAAAGATGTCCTACTTCCTTATTTAGAAAGAAATTTAACTTAAAAATTCATATTTTACCCTTAATGAGATAATTTATAGCCACATATATATATATTCATAACTTTTTATAAACTTTGTGTCTTATCAAACACCATCACATAAATTGGAACGAAGAAAATAAATATTTAGGAACACATAATATCTTGAATGATTGAGAAGAAGAAAAAGTTATCACGCAACCGCTTGATCGATATGGAATAAGCTAAATATATATGCACATTTATCAGAATATCCTTCAAATATTGAAAGACTCTTATGCCCTCTAAAACTATATTAAGTCACATTCTATGTTGGATAAAATTGTAATCTCCATTAATATTTTAAATACTAAATGAATATTTAGTACTTTGAAACTGGCAAAAAATTTGTCCTCAGTCTCCAACTATAATTTTGTCTTTGAGTTTCATAAGAATACTACCTAAATCCGGTCAAACGAAGAACTATATTAATAGTAACTTTTTCTATCCCTACTTCAACTAAAAGTCACTAATCTTCTATATCTATATATATATAAAAGGAGAGGTACAAGCAATGTGGTTAAGCCAAGTCGCAAGCTAATAACAAGCCACTTGGCAATTTTAAGACAAAGTTAATGAGAATTAGGACAAAGTTTTTAAATTAATTTTATCAAATTCCAAAAATGTAAATTACTTTATGAGAAATAAAATTTAAACTTTTTAATTATAACAAGCAATATTTATCTGCATTTATCAAGCTAAAGTTTATCCTAATTAACAATATCACAATTATAGGACTATTCAAACTGATCAAACATATCCGTTAAGAAAGAGTTACGTATTACCAAATTCCAATTTAGTTTATAATAAAACTGAAAGATAAGAATGTGCTAAATTCATACTTAACAATATCATAATTGTAGGACCATCCAAATTAAAAGATATCTTTTAAATAAGAGTTATCTACTAATCAAATACCACATTAAATTTAAAGTTAACCTGAAAGATAAAAATGTGGTGAACTTTATTCCTACCAATATGTAATTATTTAGAATAAACTCAAAGATGTCTTTTATCCGATAAAGTATTTGCTTTTCTCAGATTATTGAAGTCATTAATTGTCATGAAATTCAAAATCAAAAGTTGGCTTCAATTAAATATTAACTTAAATCATTTCAGCAATTAGATGAGACTAAATTATTGTAAGTCAACTATATAGTTCCAATATTAAAAAAAGGTTTTTTATTTATTTTGAGAAACCATCAATTTCTATATGTTTTTAAAAAAAATTAAATTCTTTGGTTGTATTGAATGAGTGATCAATAATATTTTGAATATGAATTAAAATAAAGATAAATAGTGTGATTAAGGATAAAGCTTTTGAGGTGTATATTCTACATAATATATATTCATAGTATAAGATAACGGTAAGTATGATATAAGAATCCTATCTTTTATTATACATTATTTTTGAAATTTGAATTAAAATAGAATTTGAGTTGAAATGAACTACCAATTTTTCTTAACCTCTAATATATATATATATTCCTTCAGTGATATATAAAATCAATGTGAAGCAACTCCGCTTATTATGCAGGCAATAAGATTGCCGACTTTTAACTTTGATATCTTTGGTGAATTTCAGCCGTACAATGTTGAAATTTTTATGAATGTGCATGGCCGTTGTCTTGAACATATTAGTGACAGGTGTAATGCTGATCAATCTTGATGTATCAACCGTGAGGTGAGAAAGTATAATAAGGAAGTAAAGCTCATTTATTTTTTAAACTACAATTTCTTTTGACTAGAAACTATGTTTAGTTGTCTTTTTCTTTGAAATGTAACATCGGTATAATATATAGTTTCAATATATATATATATATATATATATATATATATATATATATATATATATATATGTGTGTGTGTGTGTGTGTGTGTGTGTGTGTGTGTGTGTGTGTGAAGGTGATTTTATACGTATAGTTTTCTCAAAGAATAATGAACACATAACCGATGTGAGAGACAGTGAATTTCAATATTCAAGATATAATTTATAGAATTTTTGCACCACCGGTCACGCTGGTAAGTGGCTGCCATGTTAGCTTTTGATTAGTATTTTGATCAGGAGCCAGCGCCCGCCTAAATCCTTGATTTTTTTTTTTTTTTTTTTTTTTTTTTTTTTTTTTTGCCTTTGATAGGGGTTCCAGCATCCAAGAGTCAAGAGAAGGGGAAAGAATGTATAAAGATGATTAGAATTAAGTGTGGTTCTTAGATACCCTAAATACTATCATAGGATATGAAGAGGTGGTTTAAATAAAGTGATGAATTCAAAAACATGACCAGAAAAATAAGAAAAATGCCTGATGCATGCTTCATTTGCGGCATAAATATCTTTCTTAATCTTTTCTTTAACAACTTTCTAGAGAGACATAAGTTTTTCAAGGTTCTAAGTTTTCTTTGGTCCGATTGAAGGTTCTCAGTTGCTATGTTTGAGAAGATAAAAGTTCAAAGGAGAATAGAAGTTTCCACACATGTAAATATATGAATTTATAATTTTTTTTTTTTTTTTTTAAAAGAATGAATCAATAGTTTTTTTTTTTCCTCTAGATATTTGATGCATATTTATTGAGTTCTATCTTTGATGCATTTATACTTAAGTAAGAAAATCCACGTTAGAAAACTGTGTAAACCTTTAGAGGAAGATATTCTTAGAAGGATGTTTGGAGATTTTAAAAACATTGTTATGTTTGAGGTTAACTTTTCGGTTTATGAATAATTTAGCAAAATATCGTAATTTATTCAGATAATTTACTAGATGAGATTAGCATTTGAGTTTTCTTTACTTTATCTCGGGCAGTCGGTGAAAGAAATTTAAAAGTGCGCATCACACAATTAAGATATCTACAAGAACTGCATTGTCAAAGAAACCTTTTCTTAATACTCAAGGATTTAGTGCAATCTTTCTTTGGAGTGCGGCTATAACAAGGACGGAAGCAAAGACTTCGGTTTATTGATTTTTTGTATTAATGTATATAAGGGTAAAAACTTATTAGCCCATTATATGTGATTATATATATCTTATCGCTTATTTAACCATAAATAACTAATTCCTTTTATTTAATTAAATTACTTAATAATTGTAATTTAAAATAGTTTGATGTAAGCACCCTATATAATGCGTATGTTTTTACCCTTGGGTTATAGGTGGTAAAATACTAAATATGAAAAATAAATAATATCATAGTGAGAATATTTATAAATGAATAGAAAGAATGTAGATGTGGCATGTTATAGAAGAATAGACTTATTAAAATTTGAGATAAGAAAGCTTTTTGAATTATAATGAGAAAAGACATACTATTATGAATAAGATCTTTTAGTAGATGAAACCAAAAAAGAAACTTGGACGTAAAGAATTCCAGGCAACATACAAAACTTTAACTACAAATAAAAAATAATTAGTCTACATAAAGAAACTAATTATTTTTGTCATTATCCTACTCAACTGTGGTTTGAATTTGAGTTTAAGAAGATCTTTTATTATGAATTAAAGATAATTTTTTTTTTAAATTATTATCATATTTATTTGCAATTTGAGTTTGAATTTACTGATAATGTTTTTAAATCTAAATTGAAATAAAAAAAGGCATAATTATGTCAAGTGAAAATGTTACAAGATAAGAAACTAATTATTTTTTATTTATAGTAGAAGTTTAATTTACGCAAAGAAGAAACATATATTTAGTTGCCATATAAATTTTCTACTCTTACCTGGAGACCAAGAAGAAAAGAAAAAATTCTACAAATTATGCACATTTCAGAACTCATGCATATATGATTTTTTCACTATTTTGCTCTTTGTAACGAATGCATATTGGACCTCGCTTGGAAGTAATCTACATTTTCATGCGAAATATATTTGATTTGTCATATAATATATGATTTTTTTCTTTTTCTTTTTTGATCACAGGAGGGCAGCTCTTTGCCTCATTGCAAAATTTACAGCAGCTTGGAGTTGGAAG
This sequence comes from Lycium ferocissimum, assembly GCF_029784015.1. Classification (NCBI taxonomy): domain Eukaryota; kingdom Viridiplantae; phylum Streptophyta; class Magnoliopsida; order Solanales; family Solanaceae; genus Lycium; species Lycium ferocissimum. Next base: position 15,584,856 of record NC_081348.1, read on the forward strand.
TAGTTTATTTATGGAATAGAGACATAAAAATGTATGTTATTTCCTATGTGCTACTTCACAATATTTATATGGAAAAATTATATTTTATAGATGGGTATTAATTGATGAAGATCAAGAACAGCTCCAATCCTTTTTTTTTTCTTTCAGAAACTCCTTTTACAATATTTTTGTTGAAGTCTTATGAAGTAAAGACTTAAAACCATAATCTCAAAGTATGACATTGCATCACATCGATCCTATGATATCTCAAAAAGTTTCATTACGTGCTTTTTTTTTTTATTTTTTTGGAA
>NC_081348.1:15585245-15797896 GCF_029784015.1 Lycium ferocissimum
AAATTTAAACTACATGTCCTGTTTATTTTGATATATTACGCTTAACTTCACATGAAAATTTCCCCGTAATATATGATTAACAAGATAACCGAAAAAGTTAGTATGATTTATTGATACCTGGGAGAGCCAATGAAGACTGTAAGATGAGGAACCAATTGCAAGGTTTTGGTAGGAAATAGCCTCTCATAAAAGGAACCTGGCGTGCCTGATACGAAACAATTTGCTCCATCTTTGAGATTCTGATAGAACGATGGAATCGATTTGAAAACAGTGTTGAAGTCATTATCAGGGAGATCATTGAGATAAGCTTGAAACTCTGGCATTTTGCAGCTCTTCTCGTAGCATAATCTTTGGTAATGATCTTCAATATTCGACACTGTGAAAAGGGTGTTTGGTCCTGAAGAGCAACTCCAAGTCTGCCATATTAAAACACTTGGGAAACTCACCACTATTGAACATCTTCCTGATGGCATCTTCTAAAAACAGGTTTTGCTTTTAGTATTACCTTCGTAAAATTAGGAAACAAGAATTGTTAATTACTTAACTATACAATACACAACAACAACAAATAATGTTTCATTCCAAGCAAATTTAATTTGATCAAAAATGTAAAGAAAATAGCTGAAGAACAGAAAAGTGAATTGAGACCTGAAGAGTAGAGCTTCTAGCATAACTGCATTCTCCATTACTCAGATTCATATGCAGAAGTTTGCCCCTTGCCATTACTTCTGCCACAACCTTATCTTTTGCTGTCCCATTGCTGAGATATAGTAATTAAATTAGCCGAATGACAAAAACTACTAATGTTCTGTTTGTCTCTGTACGTTATACATCACATGACATATATATATATATATATATATATATATATATATATATATATATATATGCTACATATCTTTTTGTAAGTACATGTTTATCAATCATGGCATGCTTTGCTGGCTCGGCGTGCTTAACAAATCATGATCGATAATTCCAGATTTTCTGCTAATAAATAATTTGTGTAAAACCAGGAATATCTTTGCTTCATAATGGTAATGTTCAACTTGTTCACACGTGATATTCTTGTTCACACGTGGTATCATGTACGTAAGTTATTCCATGTAAGTACTAAGTAAAGCTCAAACTTGTTCACAAGTGGTATCATGATTCATGGAAAGCTTGTTCACACGTGATCACTACATCTACCGCTGATTATAGTGATCCGACGATCGCCAACACCTCATTTGTTTTCACTTAACGAAGATCTTGATGGATCTTAATTATTCAGATTTTAATCATATTAACATCTCCATGTAAGTACTAAGTAAAGCTCAAACTTGTTCACAAGTGGTATCATGATTCATGGAAAGCTTGTTCACACGTGATCACTACATCTACCGCTGATTATAGTGATCCGACGATCGCTAACACCTCATTTGTTTTCACTTAACGAAGATCTTGATGGATCTTAATTATTCAGATTTTAATCATATTAACATTCCATGTAAGTACTAAGTAAAGCTCAAACTTGTTCACAAGTGGTATCATGATTCATGGAAAGCTTGTTCACACGTGATCACTACATCTACCGCTGATTATAGTGATCCGACGATCGCCAACACCTCATTTGTTTTCACTTAACGAAGATCTTGATGGATCTTAATTATTCAGATTTTAATCATATTAAGTATGTTTGATTTTTAGGTCTGAATCTTAATTATTAAGTGTATTTATTTTTTAAAAAAATTTACAATCACTTGTTGAGTCTCATATAGGTTGTGGGACGGGAGATCGGACTCCTTATACTCTCTTTGTTTCAATTTATGTGATACACTTTTCTTTTTAGTTTTTTCTCAAAAAGAATGATACATTTCTATATTTAGAAATAATTATACTTAAAACTTCCCCTTTTTTGATGAAATGATTTACAACCACACAAATATTTATGTCTTGTTTTAGACCACAAGTTTCAAAAGTCTTCATTTTTTTTAAATTCCGTGCCTAGTCAAACTATATCACATAAATGGGGATGGAGGGAGTATGATTTTGGGCAATTACGACATATTGAAAGTTTGGGGTTGAGTTAGGCCAATTTCTTTATCATTAAATGATTAAGATCTATGATAAAGTTTTAATATTATTATAATGTCTATTCAAAAAATTTCTACAAAGATGACAGTTCACCACTACCTACAACCACCACTACTGTCAATCACCACAGTTAATTGTCACCATCATTAGCCACCCATTCACATTTATCACCATCAACCACCATTCCAATCACCGATTATTACTGACAAGCACCACCATTAATCACCGCTTATATTGCAAATCACTATCATCCCTCACTACCACCATTAGATATCAGTATCATCCACCACAATAATTAGTTGCCACTACCAACTACCAACGATCAACAACCGTTAATCTTATCACAACCATCATGCATCACCGTTAGCTACTATCCATTACCACCACCATGACACAGTCCCCAACCAACACGCACAACCACCACACTAGCTATCACCACCACCAACTGCTATATTTTTAAAATTTAGATACTACAATTGATATAGGATTAGATTAATTCGGTATGTTAATTTTTATATTTATTAATTTTTAAATAAAGTTAATTTTATATATATTTAGATGCTGAGAAAACAAACTATCTTAATTATTTAGTATTCAATATTTTACATGTTCATATTCAGAATTTCAGATATGTATTTACATTTAGAGATCTAAAACTTAATGCATATTTTAATATTTAGATGTGCATTAAGATTCAGACGTCTTAATGTTAATAAAAATAAATGACGCCTAAGGCTATGTTTGTTTATTCCAAGTGCTAGGTGTACTTATAATTTGAGGTGTTTGATGACTTTTGCAATTAATTTAGGGGGGATCGCAAGGGGTTCATGCGAATCTTTTACCTCGAAAAAAATTATATTGTTTAAATAAGGTTAAAATTGGTCTTTTTATGTATATATATAGTAGATGTTGAATCCTCCAGTAAAAATTCCGGCTCCGTCATTACTAGTTAGTGGGTATGCAAATGTATTAGCTTCACCATATATGTGGTATATGGGAGGATGATCCATACCTTGCAAATATGCACGCATATTCATAAAGATTACAAGGAGACAAAATCGCGTCAGGTGGTTTATTTTTCTCATGCGTTAATCTCCAAATAAATTCGTCCATAAATGTAACACTCCTGGTGAATGAAAATGATAAAATGGGATAGAACGAGGTTGATTTAAAATTGCGTCAAAGAAACTTTTTTGAAAAGATTTATTCTCTCTATCCAATTTATGTGTTATACCTGTTTTTTAGTTTATTACTGAAAAGATGTCCTACTTCCTTATTTAGAAAGAAATTTAACTTAAAAATTCATATTTAATCCTTAATGAGATAATTTATAGCCACATATTCATAACTTTTTATAAACTTTGTGTCTTATCAAACACCATCACATAAATTGGAACGAAGAAAATAAATATTTAGGAACACATAATATCTTGAATGATTGAGAAGAAGAAAAAACTATCACGCAACCGCTTGATCGATATGGAGTAAGCTAAATATATATGCACATTTATCAGAATATCCTTCAAATATTGAAAGACTCTTATGCCCTCTAAAACTATATTAAATCACATTCTATGTTGGATAAAATTGTAATCTCCATTAATATTTTAAATACTAAATGAATATTTAGTACTTTGAAACTGGCAAAAAATTTGTCCTCAGTCTCCAACTATAATTTTGTCTTTGAGTTTCATAAGAATACTACCTAAATCCGGTCAAACGAAGAACTATATTAATAGTAACTTTTTCTATCCCTACTTCAACTAAAAGTCACTAATTGATAGTAAAAGTAACTCGTGTAGTTACCGGAAAAAAAAAATGCCTCGTGTGCTTTTTTACCTAAAAGGAGACGTGGTGCAACCAATTATTTTTGAATTGCAATCAGAAATTATTTGAAGTGAACCTCAATTACGTAGGACTAGCATAATTTTTGCTTACTTGGGTTTGTAACTCTTCGATCTTTGGAGCTTGATTTGAATTCACGTGACGAACAAATTATTATAACTTGATTCGAAGTCCATGCCATGATATTTTTATAAGGGAACTCTTTCCACCTGATTACAAATTTAAAAATTTCGAATGCCTTAATTTTTAATTGATAATTAACTGTGGTTGATCAAGTGATTAACTTATCTCAGGAGATAAAAAATTTATATTCTTTCGTTTGCATTCATATACATATAACATCAGTGGGTCGGAAAAAAGTTTATCAATAGGTTTACTAGCACTGGATAATTCAGAAAATTTTGTTTTATTATTGGAAAATTGTGTTTGTTGTTGCTTACTTTCTATGTATAATTCATAATAATATACTTGTAATGTATACGTGCTTACATAGTCTTCGTTTTTATTTGAAAAAAATATATTATTAATTGATGTAGAATATACCTTATGTTTAGGACTTTGACTTCATTTAATTATGTAATTTACGTTAGGATTGTCTTTATTTTCGGGCGAGATGTAAAGATTGATTCGCTAACAAGCTTCAGGTAATGATCGAGTTTTATTTGGCGAGTAAATTTTTTTTTATAACCTCCTCCTTGTCCTTTTTCTCGCTTAATAAATTACACCAGCTGGTAGATGACGTGGCAATACATGTCAAATCAATGAATATAAATGTTGGTTGACCAAATATTCTTCAAATACTAAACAACTTTTGTACCATTCAAAATATAAATTACTTACTGAAAATATATTCTCCTATGTTGGGTAAAATTGTAACGTTAAAGCTTTGCCTAGCGAATATGAACTTGCTGGATTCTAATCCCAATCAAGTTCCAACTTTATGTCCTAACATATATATATATATAGATAGATGAGCTTGATCCTCACAAAAATCTAATCATAGCAATCCATTATACGCCACTTACAATTTGTAATTATATGAGTATAACATAATTTTACAGGTACAAGTATAAACAACATAATGAAATAAAAGCTATTATGAAATGCAAATCAACTCTAACATCTTAACTTTCAAACAATGAAAAAAATCACAATCTCTTAAAACTATATTACTATCATACTATTCATTTTATCTCCCTACAAGCAAATAATCAATAAACTCTATCAGTATTGTAATTAAAACGTAACTCCATCATGAATAAAAATAAAATTACTTGCAAATAGCGAAATAATAAAATATGACAATTTTGATACAAAGGACAAAAGACCAATGACAAGTGAAAATGTACAATTCGGCTATGTATTATAAAAAAAATATTAAGTGATATTCACCCTCACAATGTTCGCAAATACTACGACTTGTTATTTGAGTTACACCCAATCATCTTATCTCTAAAGATGAAAAACTATTAAGGGCCTGTTTGGAAAGCCACCCAAGTAATTGGAATAAGGTGTAATTAATTACACTCTCTAATTCTCACGTTTTGTCTTTGTAATTACACCCTGATTTTTTTATTTATTTTAATTTATTTTTATTTCTATTATTTTTTTAATTTCTTTTTGATTTTTAATTTATTTTTTATTTCTATTATTACACGGCTTTTTATTTTACTTTTTTTAATTATTTTTTATTTTTTAAAATGTATTACACTCTCCATTCTCATTCCATGTAAGTATTTTTATTTTATTTTATTCATTTAGCATAACCGTGTTATTATTCTAATTTTTGAAACTAAACCTCTTAATAAGGAGTCATTAGGGGGGGCGAGGGGGGGTTGATTTATATTTTCCCTTTCTTTTGAATTACGTTGGTAATGTAATTACATAAGGTTACTTTTTTTTTTTTTTGTTTATTTTAATTTATTTTATGTTGTTTATTTTTCACTTACATTTGAATAATTTTGATTTTTAATTTATTTTTTATTTCCATTATTTTAATAATTCTTTTTTATTTTTTACAATTTTTTAATTATTTTTATTTTTTTTAAAATGTATTTTTTTCTTTTTATAATGGCACATATTTTTTAAGTATTAATTTTAAATTTTTTATAATTAAATTTTATTTTTAAATTAAATTAATGTGTAATTACACTTCACAGCAACCAAACAAGACGCTTGTAATTACACCGTAATTACGTTATGACAAACAAAAGTAAAGCCGTAATTACACTACTATGTAATTACTAGGTCGTGTAATTAATGGGTAGTAATTACACCAATTCCAATTACTGGTGGCTTTCCAAAAGTTCTAAGTATCATTCATTTGTTAAAGATTTATGAGGGTCAACGATTTTAATTAAGGAATTTAACATCTAATTCGTGTAAGAACTGTTAGGCGAACCCCGGGCGTTGAGCGTTAGGCGTGTTTAGGGCATACAATCGAACGCTTAAGGCGTAAGCCTCGCAGGAACTAAGCCTCGTACTTGAGCCCGGGGGCGTTTTGCTAGTGCCCCACCCCGGGACGAGTCCTGAAACTGTCTTTTAAAACACTGGTAGCTAACACTTGATTGAAACATACAACGTCGAGTTGCAGTTAACATAGTGACATTCAACCAAAGATAAAACAGCTACATATATCAACCATAGGAAAAAAAATAGCTACAGAAACTGTCCTCATTTGTTTGCACTTATTGGAGGTCTGAATCTGAATGGTTCAGACCTTAAGTCATTAAGTGCATTTGTTTGCATTAAAATCTAAGCACTTATTGGGTCTGAGTAAGTGTTAATCATTAAGATCTTGAACCAAATCTTAATATCATTAAAATGTATTTTTGTATGAAACTTTTTTATCACCAGCTCCAACCCCAACCACACCCTCTACCTCAACCCCACCCCCAGCCACTCTCCACTCCAACCCACCCATCCATCTCAACCTCACCCTACCACCTACCCACCCTTCACTCTAAACCCCCCTCCCTACCACCTCCCCCACCACCACCTCCCACCACACCACCCAATCCCTACCACCAACCCCACCCCCCACCACCCACCCCACCACCCCACCCCCCACTCCCCCACCAAACCCACCATCAACCCCTACCCCACACCACCCACCCCCACTCCCCACTACCCCCACCTCCCACCCCACTACCTTCCACCCTATAACACTTACTAACCCCTTCGACCATGATCCTAGACCACCGAGAATTGGAATTTCCTTGTCTGGGCCAGGTGACGGGGGTTTACCCTATGAACCAAAGATACTGCCGTAATTCAAGTCGTAAATCGGGTACACAAGAATTTCTCGAGCATCTCGAAATTCTGCATCTGGATGTTACATTGTTAAATACCATTTCAAAACACCACGAAAGTTGTGTAGCTTTGAAAACCCCACCCGGACATCTCAGGCAAAGAACCGCCTAAGAACCCCACCACCGAATACGCCACCCTTCAAAATCACGCCAACCACGTAAAATTCAATTTTTAGAACACTCGTCCATATCATTTCAAATTATTATTTTTCACTCTAGAACCCTCCATCATCATCAAGAACACAAGGTCACCTAATTATTCCAAGTCAATTCTAATACATATCCTTTAATCTAAACAAGAAATCATCATTCCTAAACTAGGGTTTTCAAGAAAACCCATCTCAAGGTTCAAGAATTCAAGATGAAAATCCTCTTCAAAGTTTCATTTTTTTATTATTAAATTTGTATTTGTTTTTCTACTATTTATTACTTTTTAATTTGAATTGTATATTTATTATGTTTAAATAAATACATTTGCACATTTAGATAATCCATGAAAAATCAATGGGTTATCGTATGCATGTTTTTAAATAAAAATGCTTAATCATGAATATCCTACATGTCTACAAGTTTTCATGCAATTGTATTATATAAAACCTACAGATATAACATCTTAATGATTAGGCATTCACTTCAAAATCACGGGCTTTAGCCAATTATCGTACGACCGAGAAGGCCTTAATCTTAGGACAAGGATCGCTCCGCCTGGGGCTAGGACGATTCCTTATTTAAGACCAACGGAACTGTGCACGTTAACCTTATACCTCGGCAAGGTTAAGTGGTATGATAGTTTATACGTGAAGTGTATAGCTAATTTAATAACAAAATATTGTTCGTTCATCACTCATACAAAGGCAAATACTATAAACCCAGAGCAGCAAGAACAGTGGCTACACCTTATCCAACGTTCTCCTCAATAGCATCATCACTGAGCTTTTCACTCCCACCGTTCTTGAGAATATCACAATAAGAAGCAAGAAGCTCTGCACTTGACCAACCAGACTCGTGACAACCCCTCACGCCAACCACCCACCGCCCACTCACCCCTCCATCCCAACTCAAAAGACCTCAAATGCCTCCTTGAGAGCCTATATATGTCAAACTTTAGACATCAGAAACACTGACAAATAATTCAAAATAATAGAGATGAACAGACCACTGTAAACAGCGGAATATATATACCTTATGAAAGAGAGAGTTATTAGCAAAACTGTCTGTAACATAAGCCAGGTACTTATCGTGAAGCTCAATCAACTTTCTAACAAAGGCCTGCAGAAAGGGATGAATCCACTGTTAGATAAATTAACACTACATAGAAGTGAAATCAAAATATATAAATATGGTTTTTCCTCCTCTCCTAAGCCAGAACTTTCGGCCTGTGCAAGAAAACTCATATAAACAGTTGAAATAGAAACACTGGTAAATTTATTACAGGAACAAAAAATATCTTTTTTTGACAGGGAGGAACAAAAATATTTTGAGACCACAGGGACAGCAGGCTGCAAAGTATAAGTACTTTATGCTTGCATGCAACTAACAGATAGCCATCGTTTTTAAGTGTAAAACTAATAAAAATATGAAACAAGATGGATAATTCACCTTGTTACTTGTCGTATCTTCAGCCTGTTGCACCAAGATCATGCCTTCAGAAATCACATGCTGCAAAAGATGTATTGTCTGCAGATGTTTAGCCAAACTTACAAACGCAATAAATACTTCTTTTGGACCCCAGTAATTGGCATATAGAAAACAAAAATACCTGTTTAAACATATTTGAAACAGGTTCCAATCCCTTAGGAATTCTGTGGAATAGCCTATGCATTTGAGATAAATCCTCTACCTGAGTGTACAAAAGAGAGTGGGCCAGTAAAGGCAAGACAACAACATCAAATAGCATGTAAACAACTAAACATACATTGAAAGTTCCCGAAAACTAATGGTAAAAAGCAAAACAAGGAATCAATACCTTATCAGCTCTGACCAATGCTGGGCATTCAGAATGCTCCTTCTCAAGTAACTGATTGGTATATTCAACCAATAATTCATTTTGCACTTTCTGCAGCATAAATTTGGTCTCAGCATTGAAAACAAATCCAACTAAAGGAATATTGTCAACATGTAGAAAGTCTGAATTTTCAACATTCCAAGTCAAATATATATCATGCGAATACTGCACAATAAGGCATTCGAGGACCTATTTGGGCCAAGATTTCTTCCTTTATTAAGCTAGTAGCTAAGTAGGATCAACATTCATCATTATTAGGAACTTACTCATTTCTTAAAATTCTTATTTTATAACTAAAATAACATTCGTTAATACTAATGTATATGGAATTTTTAGGATTGTCCACTCATGGATATGGGGTACACACGCAAACCGCATACCCAGAGGCTAATATCACATAACAAGAAGCAACATCTCCCATATGAAGGGGTGAGACTATATTTGGAACTTCCACTCTATAATCCAAAAGAAAAGCAGGTAGTCAACCAAAGTGGAGGGCGTTTAATAATTTCCCCCTCGAACAACAATAAACTGAAAACAACCTTTTTCACAAGTTGAATAATTTATTAGAAGAGAGCAAACAATAGAAACGCGAGCTGTATACAATCAAGGATACGACAGCCACAAATAGAAACTCATAAAACCCTGGAGGTAACCCCTTTAAGCTTCCATTCTAAAGGTTTTAGACAAAAAAAAATAAAAAATCAAAAAAGCATCAGCTGCACAGACATGTAACAGTTAATTCACCATTATGAAACACACATAACACAAAATCTCATAGCATCTTTCTATGCTCAATTTCTAAAACACTGTTCTTCGGAAGTTAAAATTTCAAGTTGCTAAGTGAATTCCAATGCTAACCTCTAGAAGTTTTGTCTCACTAGTGACATGGAGATAATGAGACACTCTATCCTTTTCTTTCTCCAAGCACTCCTCGGCCTGCGTTAGCAAAGCACAGGTATCACAATTTACTATGGCAACTTAAAGCAATAATTGATGAAAAAGAAAAAGCTTAAAGCAATAATCAAACCATTTACAAACTCAAAAATATTGTAAAAAAGAATTGTACCTTCAACATATACTCTGGACAAGAATCTTCCACGATCCAACTTGAAGCTTTCCGAGAATACTAAGCTGCAGTATCTTTAAGCATTGCATCTTCGAAGCCATTCTCATAATATTCCATTACTCCCATTTCAATTCCAACAAATATATCAAGCACGCTCTTCAATAAAGCTCTGTCAATCTGCTCACCCTCACGTTCTTGATCAATCTGATATAAAAAGGACTTTCAATCAAACCCTCATAACTAGCAAATAGTATTGCAATAGTTGGGATCAACTGAAAGTAGGAAGAAACGAGAAACAAAAATAAGAGTATATGATACTTGCCAACACAATAACTGCATCTCTGGCTTTACCGTTCAGCTCCTGATAAACCTATTATCAACGAAAAACAGAAATAAGCTTCTCCCACAACAAAGATTTGAAGAGAGCTTATATCCAGGAAAAAAAAGAAGCAATTATGTTGCCAATAATTACATAGGAAATGCAAGAAACAAACCAGAACACGAAAGCATGTCAGACCAACTTCGTTAAGTGCAGGTAGCGACCTTCGGGCAATAAAAGATCGGTCGATATAATGGAAGAACCGTGAGAGCCACCTGACCATAACTTTATGATTCTCCCATCGTTTCACAAACTTCCTCAACATAAACTCATCATTCCTCTCTCTTAAAGCAGGCAGAACCTAATAAAGAAAAATACAAATTGCAAAAGTGAACAACAATAGCAAAGCAAGCAGAATTAATTTCACATAGTGGAACTCCAATTTATCCATATGTACTGTTTTCAACGAAGTAATGTTAACTATGATTTCAGGGTCTAATCAACTTAATGTTCTCATAACAGCCACCACAGATGAACATACACCCATCATTAAGGCTTAATCAAGCATATATTAGTTATACCAATACAATAACACCAAAATTGCCCTGACCAAACTCAAGTTCTATGCATTAATTGCCTAATTAAAAGTACAACTCGGCGAACAAGTCCGCTAATTGCATGACAAGTAAATACGTTTGTCCCATCACAAAGCTAACCATCAGCTAATACACTTTCAACACCTAATTTTCATGAGAAAGAAAGTCACTGCTTCTTACAGTAGAATTGATGTATTCTTCAAATTCTTCCCTGTACTTGTCATACAATTGCTGCGAGTAATCATTTGGGGGTGTCTGTGTACACATATTGTATATAGTTCTACGCTTCAAATTAAGGAAAAACTTCCTTTCATCTCAACAGTAATTCACTTCTAACCAAGATGTTAGGAGTTTAAGGCACCGTAAGAGCAAAGTGGTAGCAGGACTGGTTTTACCATATTTTAAAGATAAAAAAAAATGTATACATATTAAAGAACTAAGATTTTATATATAAAGACAAACTTCAAGGGTAAATAATGCTAAGGATACTGGTAGAGCATCATGTACTCCTCAGAGCTGAAAGCAAGTTGTTGTCCTTCTAAAATTTTCTTCAATTTTGTGATTCCCTTCTGCATAAATTCCCATCCCTCCTCAAACTCGATAATCTTCGGTTGGCTCTTTGCCATCTTAGAAGCACGTATTTTATGGCCACCTGAATATGACCAATTGAAAAACCACATGTAATCATAACACTACACCATATAACAAGCATCATAAGGAAAGAGCCAATGGCAACTCAACTACCACTACTAGAAACAGAGGTTTTTTCCACCAACATTCAGTGGGAAGTTTTTGTTATAAAACATAATTTTCCTACGTCATTCCCACCGAACCAGCTCACTGGAAAAACGCATTGTGAGAAACATGTTTCCATTGAAATCTTTGGGAAACTTTCTAATTTTTCTGTGTGAAAACACTAGGTTTTTTCCACGGACATTCAGTGGAAAAATAGTCACTAAACATTTCTCAGTGGGAAAATAGTGATTTTTCAGTAGTGCAATAATCGTTAACTAAAAGAATGCATAGTAAGAAATAAAAATATCCTCAATGTACACAGCTGACAGCACCAAGAAGCAACTTCTCAATTAATAATCAATTAAAATACAATGCCCATTCAACTTTCAAGTTTCAATGATAATGAAGTTGTTCATCATCAATGTATACATGTGACAGCAAAAAGCAGCAACTTCCAACTCAACTCAATGTTCAAGAATTCTACAGCTCCAGCCATTTTATGTAATGATCAATTTGAAGTGGTGGGATCATTACGTTATTTCTATTTCCCATTATGTCTTTATTTTTTGGTTTACCCTATTTTTCTGTTAAACTCAATCCTATACCCAATTAGACATCTCCACCTCAGATTTTTGGTACCTTTTTCTTCCTATCTCTTTGATCATTCTCCATCTAAGTATCGACCCGTTTTGCCATGAGAATTTTTCACTTTTTCCCAGAATTTTTTTTTCACTTTAAATTTGACCGTTAAAATTCCAAATACAACTTAAAGTTGTATTTGGAATTTGAAAAGCACAAAAAATTCTGTTTTCACTTTTAGTATATTCAAACAATCAAATATTCTGTGCAAAAAACTATAACTAAACACAACTCCATCTTCAACTCCAACTTTATATTCAACTTCAACAATCCAAATAAAGTGAAAAATATTTGATTGCTAAACGCCTACTAATGCTATACCTTTTATTGCTGATTTCGGTTGACCATTTTGTTTTTGGTTAATTTCATTTGGAGTTGTATGTATTTAATAACTTAAAATATTTACAAGGCACAATTGGTAATAAATGATGAAAATATAAACATAGTAGTTACTACTATTAGATAGAATAGAGTCAAAGCAGAGGAACGGCAATATATTGGACCATAGGATAGATTATGAAAAAAAAAAAAAAAAAAAAACAAAGGATGGGTAACGAGTATCCAAACAAGGTGTTAGCACGATAAAGAAAAAATAAGGAGCACAGGAATCAGCTAAATCATAATCTCCTGAAGACCTGAATCAACTCTGTTTACAAGAGATTCTGAAATAAGTGATTAACTTACAGATTATTGGAAATAATAATTCAAAATTGTAGAAAATCAAAATGAGTTAAGGATTTGATAATTATGTAAATAGGATTTATAGTCAAATTAGTATAGGAATAGGTTTTCTGTTTTGAGTTAAATTAGGTTTTATATTATTATAAATGAGGCTGCTGCTATTTATTTTATATTGTGAAGATTGTAAAGAGCGTTCAGATATTCATAGAGTTTATAAATAAAGGATTTTCCTTCACAAATCCTTACGATCACTAAATTTATAGAGAAAAATGGTAGAGAATGAGGCCGTTGACTCTCAAAGTCCACTTAATTATTATTACTATTGTGAACTCAAATAAAATGACAAAAAAATTGACTTGAGAATACTTGGTCAAAAGAAAAAAAGACGTGGGTGACATTATGGGGTGTAACCGTGTAAGTTAGAAAGGTTCTTGGAAACCATGTGGGGATTTCCTTTTCTATTTTTCTTTTTTTCTTTTCACTTGAATTTATAATATATGGCCAATCATATCGTATAATATTATTCTTATATCTTAGATGCATTATATATACAAAACAATAAAGTCCGGTCTGGAAAACTAAAAAACCTTATAAGTGATAATTACAATTTTTTGATAATAACTGTGTCTGGACCGGCTTACGTGCACATAAGCTCATTCATTAGGTTCTCATTCATTAGGTTTTTGGCTACCGTTTAGAACCTAAGATTCATGGTGCTTATTGGGTGATTTGATTGAATATTTACGCTTAACAGTTCGACTTATCAGTTTTTCAATATACAAATTTGCTAACCTAATTAATAGGATATCGGTTGGTTCATTATGATTTTAACAGTTATCGGTCGATTATTTATCGCTTAATCAATAAGGTATACCAAGCTACTCGATTATTTGTCGATTAATCAACGAGGTATACCAAGCTACATATAATAGCTTAAAATTGGACGTTAAAAACTGTAATCAAATGTTATAACCTAAGATTTTGCTACACACGTCAGAGTATATGATTGTTGGGAATAGGTGCAGTGCTTCTATAATCAATAGCCGTACTACATGCATCTAATGCATTTATACAAAATTGAATATACTGTTCTACAAAATAAGGTAATACACAAAATAAACCCTTGTACCAAACATACTCTTATACAGGCTAAGCTTATACCAAATGGGTATACATGTACTTCCATTTCACGATAGTAAGCATACACAAAATAAACGAAATCGTATAACACTTGAAAGCACATTAAACCTATATAATAGCTAATTTTCCTAGAAGTACTTTATATACATAAAGGGCTAAAAATAAAAATTTAATAATTCTTAATGAATTAGCTGCTAAACCTATAAAGAAAATGAGTAAACTGTATCTCACATCGTTAAGCCATTAATTATAAAATTTCAAGCAATTTTCCAACCGTTAACCCGATAATCTGATACCAATAAATCTATTTCGTGATTGGATTATCGGTTACGATTTGGTTTTGAACAACCCTACCTAAAAGCTCATTATAGTGCACCTTTTGCTTACCAACTAATGCTAGATGTTTGTTTTTTATACACACGTTTAATTACCAATCAATTGTGGATTGAGTGATATATATTCTTCCTTAAAATTCTTAATCGTAATGATTAAATTGCTTGATTTAGTGTAAATATCAGGTGCAGATAAGTATTTACAATTCTCCTACACGTCACTAATCACTATCCACATAATTAGATGAATGATGATGATGACTACAATTAATACAACCATGCTTTTTAAAAAAGCTAAAAGTGTTTCTTACAAAAATATTTTAAAAGGGCCAAAAACACACCTGAACTATTTGAAATACATCAATTTTACCCTCTGTTACATTTTCTTGCTAAAAAATGCCCTTATCGTAAGACCTCATAAAACCTCATTATTTTGCACCTGTTGTTTGCCAATTAATTTTAGATATTTCTCTTTTATACACACATTTACCGATTAATCATGATTAAGTGATATATATTCTTCCTTAAAATTCTTAATTGCTATAATTAGATAGCTAGATTTAGTGTAAATATCATGTGCGAATAAGTATTTACAGTTCTCCTACATGTCATTAATCACTAGCCACACAGTTGGATGATGATAACAATTAATACAACCATGCTTTTTAAAAAAGTTAAAAGTGTTCTTTTCAAAAAATATTTTACAAGGGCAAAAAATTCCGCTGAATTATTCGAAATAGATCAATTTTACCCTCTGTTACGTGTTTGGCTCAAAAATGCCCTCATCGTTGCGTGTTTGGCTAAAAAATGCCCTCCAACTAGCCGAATAGCTAGAGAAAAAAAATACCCTTCCTATTAACGGTTACTTCATAATAAGAGGATCAATTTTGCCATTGAACTATTTGAAAGGGATAGTTTTGCCCCTTTTTTTTTGGGGGGGGGGGGGGGGGTTGTGTCATGCGTAGACATATTGTCACAACATATGAAGATAAGTAGTATAAACACTTTCTATTTTAACAAATAAAAAATGATGACAGATAATATTTTTTTCGTCTGGTTCTTAGCATTAGGTATGATTGCTATTTCTGAACATGATATCATATGTCTTTTCTTACATAACTATTAAAAAAATTATTTTTCTAAATCAATAATATAAATTTATTTTACTAATTGTAAGAATGATATGACAAAAGAAATCAAATTCAATGATACTTTGATAAGCTATATTACTTAATGCAAATTCAAGTCACCCAAGTTTCAATCAAGGGTTGATATGATAGTTTTGAAAGAAACCAATAGCTTAAATATTTGGTTGAAAAATTAATGTTGGTAATTAAATTTTATATAAAACATAAAATTGACATTGTATAAAAATTGTTATTTAAAAGAGCCAAAGTAATCTCATAATCTTCAATATTATATTATTTTTCTCAAGTCTTTACAATTAAATGCATTTGTTCTGAACTTTAAAATGGATGGCAGAACTATCTCATTTCGAATAGTTCAAGGGCAAAATTGGTTCATTTTCCCTTGTTTTGCAGCAACTGCTAGTAGAAAGAATATTCTTGAGCTATTTGACTAGTTAGAAGTTATTTTTTTGCAAAAAACATAACAATGAGGGCTTTTTTAATCAAAAATATAATGGAGATAGATTTGACCTAATTTCAAATAGTTCAGATCACTTTTCTTCAACCAACACAAAAAGGTTTAGGGAAGTTATACCATTGGGTGCTTAGCTTATATGAGCCGAATATTTTTTGACTGAACGCTGCTTGTACCAAAAACTAGTTTGTTACAATATCTATAACATAATTATACATCTGCTGAATATTCAATTATTTATTCTTACGCTATGTTGCAGAATGAGCGAGAAAAATATCACTTCAAAAAGTTGACGAGAAAAAAAGTTGTATATAAGGTAAAAAAATACTCTTAATGGAGTCCGAAACCTAAATGACCCAGTAAAAACCCAAACGAACCAAAATACCCCAACAAAAAAACTTGATAACAAACTACCCTTAACGCAACAATTTCCTGCATTAATGACATCATTTCTTATAACGCAAGAAAATCCTGCGTTATTTGGTCTTGATAAATATTTTTTTGGGAGTTAGTTACTCTCTTTCGTTGAAATTTTCACACTTTTTCCGTACTTTGGTCATAGATTAATCATGCTTCGAGACTCCGGAACATAAATATTTTACATAGAACCCTATTTTTTTTTTTTTTGGTGCGATTAATAATATAGGCTCAATACATCAAGGATACACAAAAGATCGGGTCGTTGTTTTAGTGTTTTTTTTTTTTTTTTTTTTTTTGAAAACTTGTTATCATTAGCTTTAAGTTTTTAATTTTTCGAGTTTAAATTTAACCGTGTTATTTTAAAATTAATGCATAACATTATTTCGAATATGTCACGATTTTTTTTATGATTAATTTAGGATGTCTTATGAGTTAGTTATAAACTATAATAAAGACTAAGATAACATTTATAAATATAAATAGATACGCAAAAAATGTAATATTTACTTAAACTGTAGAACTCAATTGCATATACTCTATCGTGGATGGGTTTCACATGTGGTTTGCTTAAGACTATCCTGAGGCCTAAGGCTAATACCATCCCCACCGCCCTCGCCATTGTCCATATCCCCCTTTCTCCTCTTAATAACAGTATACTCTAAGCGATGATCATCTGTTCTTCCCTTCACCCTTGAGCATAACGTGCTTCTTCTTGGGATTTCGTACCGCTGGTACGCTCGGAGTGTCCCGTCTGATGGGCTAATCCACATTGAGAGACTGGACCTCAACATAATCATCCTTGTTGGGAGACAGGACCGCAGGCGCTGAAGGATGAACCTGAAAAATATTTAAAAATTAGTACCAATTTTTATTTATATTGAATACATTTACATTTGCTAAAAAATCAATATGTGTCGCCGGGTGGCAGAGTAAGCTCCCGACAGGGCTCCTGAGGTGGGTCTGGTGCAGAATCTGAAGTAGTCTCATAGATAGGATCTTTGAAAGGCTAAAGCTGGAATGGTATACTGTTCTAGGTCCAAATAAATGTTAAAAAATTAAAGTAATATTCAACTTATATTGAATAAATTAAGTTTTACTAAAAATCTTACATGTGGCTCGGCAGGCTCACGAGAAGACACCTGTGGCTCGACATGCTCATGAGAAAATGCCTGAGTGGGTGGCTCTAACAGACCTACTGTCGGCGAATCCTAAAATATAAAAAATTACAAATAATAAGTACCATATATATATTTAAAATAATTACTTTAATGTTTTAAATAAGTATTTGAAATACTGAGATAAGATACTGCGAGAAATCAAGAAACCTGGGACTGTCTACATTTCTCAGTGGCCACTCCTCACATAATCACGTGGGAACCGCATCCCAATCCATGTCATCACATACCCCTGGGTACCTATTCTGGCTATGCTGATATGAAGACTCGGATATATCCGCAAACAAGCTCGCCGGCGTAAACGCAGGTGTCGAACACACTACTAAAAAACAACTAAAATTTGACGGACAAAAAATTGACGGACTACGTCGCTTTGAAAAATCGACACAGTGCGTCGATTTTGTGTATTTCTAATTTTTTTAATTAAAAAACCGACGGACAACATCGGTTTTTTCCGCAGAATTTTAAAATTATATTTCCACCAATTTTTTTTTTTACAAAAACCGACGTCCCACGTCGGTTTAATTAAAAAAATAATTAATTAATTAAAAATCGACGAACAACGTCGGTTTTATTTTTAAAAATATATTAAATAATTTATAATTCATTTTTTTTTTAAATATTAATAAACGATTTTTTTTAAAGAAACCGACGGACTACGTTGGTTTTTAATTTATTTTTTTTTGGGTCAAAGGCTGGTCAACATTTAAAAAAAACCGACGGACCGCGTTGGTTTTTCCGTCGGTTTTTTTTTTTTGACAATATGATAGAAACGGGTTTGGCATATCATTTGACATCTTCCCCAAAAAAAATACCCACTTCTCTCTAAAATAAAAATTCCTAACCCGCCGCCCAACCCCTTCTGCCCATGCCCGCCACCTGCTGCTAGCCTTCGCCCATCCGCTGCTACCTGCGTAGCCCAACCCCACCTACCCCAGCCCCGTTTTTAACTTGTAATTTGAGGTAGTTTCTTTTAAATTAGGACTTTTAAAATTCTTTCAATTTTAGTTTTATTTGTAGA
Organism: Lycium ferocissimum; assembly: GCF_029784015.1. NCBI lineage: Eukaryota > Viridiplantae > Streptophyta > Magnoliopsida > Solanales > Solanaceae > Lycium > Lycium ferocissimum. Next base: position 15,604,209 of record NC_081348.1, read on the forward strand.
TTTTAGGCCTAATGTTAGTCTATTTAGCTTTGCTAAACATCATTTGTAATGTTATTAATGTTGAATTTGTGAAAAAATGTAAACTTTATTTGACTAGTTTACTTTTCTTTTTTTTTTTTTTTGCTTGAGATTGTGCTATATTTTATGTTCATTGTCAATGTATTTGTGTTAGCTTAGTTATCATTGTTTGTAATATTATTGATGTTGAATTCGTGCAAAAATGTATACTTTATTTGACTAGTTTTTTTTTTTTTTTTTTTTTTGTTGGGATTGTGCTTTTTGTTAGAATCCATAAGTTAGTAGAATTTTTATTGAGCATTCAAAATTAGAATTGGTTGAGATTTTGCTTTTCAAAGTTAGAATTGTTAAGTTATATTATTTCTATAACCTCAAAACTAAAGTGTAGACTTCATTTGACTAGATTTACTTTTCAATTTTTAGAATTGGTTGGGATTGTGCTTTTCAAAGTTAGAATCCATAAGTTATTAAGGTTAGAATTGTTATTGAGAATTCAAAGTTAGAATTGGTTAGGATTGTGCTTTTCAAGATTAGAATGTTAAGTTATAATATTTCTATAACCTCAAAACTAAAATGTAGATTTTATTTGGCTAGATTTACTTTTCAATTTTAGAATTGGTTGGGATTGTGCTTTTCAAAGTTATATTGAAGTTAGAATCCATAAGTTATTAAAGTTAGAATTGTTATTGAGAATTGAAAGTTAGAATTGGTTGGTGTTGTGCTTTCTTAAATTATTGTTAAATTTGTGAAAAAATGTAAACTTTATTTGACTAGTTTACTTCATATATATATATATATATATATATATATATATATATATATATATATATGCTTGAGATTGTGCTATTTTTTATGTTCATTATCAATGTATTTGTGTTAGCTTAGTTAGAATTGGTTGGGATTGTGCTTTTTCAAGTTATATTAAAGTTAGAATCCATAAGTTATTAAAGTTAGAATTGTTATTGAGAATTTAAAGTTAGAATTGGCTATGATTGTGCTTTTCAAAGTTAGAATTTGTTAAGTCATAATATTTCTATAACCTCTAAACTAAAATGTAGACTTTATTTGACTAGATTTACTTTTCAATTTTTAGAATTAAAGTTAGAATCCATAAGATATTAAAGTTAGAATTGTTATTGAGAATTCAAAGTTAGAATTGGTTGAGATTGTGCTTTTAAAAATTATTGATGTTGAATTTGTGAAAAAATGTAAACTTTATTTGACTAGTTTACTTTTCATATATATATACATTTGCTTGAGATTGTGCTATTTTTTATGTTCATTGTCAATGTATTTGTGTTAGCTTAGTTAGAATTGGTTGGGATTGTGCTTTTCCAAGTTATATTAAAGTTAGAATCCATAAGTTATTAAAGTTAGAATTGTTATTTAGAATTCAAAGTTAGAATTGGCTATGATTGTGCTTTTCAAAGTTAGAATTGTTAAGTCATAATATTTCTATAACCTCTAAATATATAAACGTAGACTTTATTTGACTAGATTTACTTTTCGATTTTTAGAAATAAAGTTAGAATCCATAAGTTATTAAAGTTAGAATTGTTATTGAGAATTCAAAGTTAGAATTGGTTGGGATTGTGCTTTTAAAAGTTATATTAAAGTTAAAATCCATAAGTTATTAAAGTTAGAATTGTTATTGAGAATTCAAAGTTAGAATTGGTTGTATTGTGCTTTTAAAAATTATTGATGTTGAATTTGTGAAAAAATGTAAACTTTATTTGACTAGTTTACTTTTCATATATATATATATATATATATATATATATATATATATATATATATATATATATATATTTGCTTTAGATTGTGCTATTTTTTATGTTCATTGTCAATGTATTTGTGTTAGCTTAGTTAGAATTGGTTGGGATTGTGCTTTTCCAAGTTATATTAAAGTTAGAATCCATAAGTTGTTAAAGTTAGAATTGTTATTGAGAATTCAAAGTTAGAATTGGCTGTGATTATGCTTTTCAAAGTTAGAATTGTTAAGTCATAATATTTCTATAACCTCTAAACTAAAACGTAGATTTTGTTTGACTAGATTTACTTTTCGATTTTTAGAAATAAAATTATTAAAGTTAGAATTGTTATTGAGAATTCAAAGTTAGAATTGGTTGGGATTGTGCTTTTAAAAGTTATATTAAAGTTAGAATCCATAAGTTATTAAAGTTAGAATTGTTATTGAGAATTCAAAGTTAGAATTGGTTGGGATTGTGTTTTCTTAAGTTAGAATTCTTAAGTTAAAATATATTTCTATAACTTCAATAATTTATGGGTATATTTTTGTAGATGGATCGTATGTGGATGCATAATATAAATAATAGTGATCGTGTGGGTGTACATGATGAATTTGTTGACAAGTTTACACACATGCAATGTCACTTCACCCTTTTTAAAATGAAGGGGTAATTAGGTGTGCTTGTTTTCGTTGCCGGTGTAAGAAGTATTTGAAACCGGAAGCGGTTAGGGTTCATTTATATAGTCGTGGGGCTTATGTTTTAGTTTGGATTTCATAATGGACTTATGTTTTATGCTTTATGGACTTATGTTAAAACTATGTAGAACTAGTTAATGGTACTTTTGGTTGGACATTTAAATATTTTTGAACTTTGAAGGTCTATTTAGATCGTATTTGATGTGTATAGAGTGTTTGAGTGTTTGATTGTTACTTAGGGTGATTTTATGTGTTGTAACTCTTTTAGAATTGATTTAGAGCATTTTAGTCTTGGTTTTGAGTGAGGTTTGGTCTTTGGTTTTTGTATTGGTTTTGTGCAGTGTGTGGCTATAAAATGCAACAATTGCATGCGAGAAAATTTTCCAAAAAAACCGACTATGTCGTCGGTTTTACCGGAAATTAATTCTGTAAAATTTCTAGAAAATCGACGGACCGCATCGCTTTTTTTTTTTTTTAAAAAAAATTAAATCAGTGCGTCAGTTTTTTTTTTATAAAATTTATATTATTTCTTTTTAAATTAAAAAAATTAAAAATTAAAAAACCGACGCAGTCCGTCGGTTTTTTTAATTTTTTTTTTATTATTGGATAAAAAATCGACGGACCGCGTAAGCGACGCAGTCCGTCAATTTTCAAAAAGCGACGCTATGAAAATCGACGGACCGTGATGGGTCGGTTTCCCGTCCGTTTCAATGAAAAAACCGACGCGGGCCGTCGGTTTTTTCGGTCGATTTTTGACAATTTTTTAGTAGTGAGATCGGGATGAAATCGATAGGCCAGCTGAGCTGCGGCTGGGCACGAACGGCTGCGGCTGGACTGGAATGGGAGCGGCGTCATCGGGCTCATCTACCAGATGGTGTCCTCTGCCACCACGTCTTCTAGTTGCACTACATCTTTTATCAACACCACGTCCTCCTATATCACCACCTCTTATACCTGGCTGTACTCTCCGTCCGCCTCTACGACGTCTTCCTCCTTACACAGCCTGATATTGACCCTTTGAAACAGGATCATGCATACGCCTAATATCTCCTACGTGCCGGATACCATCCTCGGGTATCCGTACAACCTCCCCAACAAGCTTCGCCTTCTAGGGGTTAGATATATGGTCTAGCCCCGATATGCGTAGTCGTTGTACGGTTACCAGCTGCATTTGTTTTCAATAGTAATAATTAGTTAATTTTTCTAAGTAATGATTAATACAATTAAATCAATCTAAGTGCGATAAACTTACCAACGCCTCATACTGCCCCACGAGTGTTGTGTATCCTATATCCCTCGGAGGGCGTAAAGCGGGGTTGCCAATCAAGCGGCGTGTGATATGCTGGTACCAATGCATGTAATCCTTGATGGGAGTCGCATGACCGACCTCCGCTAAACTCCCCAACCTGTGCTCCCAACGTTGGAGCTGGACACCCATGAAAGTCAGAAATGCATCATCAATGGCCGATCAATCGTCTCACGCGTAGTGGAGGAGCTCATAACGAACGCGGGGGTATGTTTTGTCAATGCCCAAACTATGGTAAGATACGGTCGGGCATGAGGTCCTCAACGATGTCCAATTTATCAATGGACACCGCGACATCCATACGGCCTGACCAACCCTGCAAAAGGCTGGCAATCCATTCAAAAAACTAGCGTACGATGTCTATAAAAATTAAAATATAGCTACAAATTAGTGATCAACAAGTAGAAAATAAAATAATTAAAGTAATAATGTAAAATTAAATAATTTTGCCGCATCGTCCATCATGCGATCACGCTGGTCCCGGAATGGAAGAATATTATGGTGAATATTCATATCCGGGTCAAACCTTGCCGTCCGCCTCTCCCGCATAGGGCATCTCATCCGAGAGGTCATGCCTAGGTACGGGCTGAAAAAGCAGCATCCTGGGCACCTGGTAATTGGAATTATGTAATTACTAGGGTAGTAATTACACAACCTAGATTGTAAATATAACGACCTGTTTGTTTGCCATCACGTAATTACAGCGTAATTACAAACGTACTGTTTGGTTGCACAAGTGTAATTACACAGTTAGTTTAATTTAAAAATAAAGTTTAATTATAAAAAATTAAAAAATAATATTTGAAGAATATGTACCTTTATAAATGATATTAAATCATGTATTCAACAACACATTATTTCTTGAAAATATATTAATTAATAGTCATACACACACACACACACCCAATTCCCGCCTAACCAAATAATTACTTGGTCGAACAAACAGATCAAACTATGTAATTACACTCAATTGCACCCAATTCCAATTACCTGAGTGGCTTTCCAAACAGGCCCTAAAAGTTTGGCTTTTAGCTTTTAGTTTATAAGATACCTTTAAGAGAAATTTACGTGGCTTGTCACACTTCTAATAGCTTGCACATATTTAACACAACTCTTAAAATTCCTCAAAAATAGCAGTGTTTATTTCCTTTTTCGAAATATTAGAAAATAAAATGTATGGATAATTAGAAGATGTAAAAGTTAATATCCTACTAAACCAGGGATTCAGTTAGTTATATTCTCCTACTGTTTATCATCTTTCCTCTCTTCTCTTTAACGGATAACTCCCTTAATCTCATTTGTTTGCATTTAATGGAGGCCTGATTCTGAATTATTCAAATTTAGCCCATTAAGTACATTTGTTTTTGTTAAAACTTTGCCACTTATTCAGTCTTGAGAGATCTGATTCGGTCAGACTGGGGTAAAGTCTGAAACTCATTCAGAACTTAGCACATAGTAATTGATAATTTTGCATTAAATGTTGTAAAGAAAAACTAACGCCAGAACCTTTAAACCTAATTTCTTCTACAACCTTTTTTACCATTATTTTTTCTCTTTTTACAATCAAATCTTATACCTTCATCAGACTTTGTGATTTTGATGCCTTCCACATATTCTTAGTTGAAGAGGGAACGTCCAAATCCACTCATCAAAGAGAAAGTGTTTACGGTCATATGCAATATAATTTACCTAATTATGAATCAGGTCGAATCTCACAGGGAACAATATACTAGACGATCAAGCAAATGAGGAGTTTTGACTTTCTACACTAAGCCAAACACTTTTTAATATTTGATTTTTGGTTTAACAACTAACAAAGATAAAACTAACTAGAAAGCGGGGAAAATGATCAATGGTCGCAAGCATGGATACATACAAGGTAAATTACATTCAAGTAACGATCCAATGTATTTTATGATTTTACTACTAAGAGCGAGTTTATGTTAATAGATAATGGTTTCTAAAATCTCATTGAAAGTCTTCCAATCAAATTAATGAATTTCACTCTAAACTTTTCCAAGCTTTAGGGTCTGATATTAAACACTACCAATTGAATCTCAAGTTAACTTTTCTATTCCTAGCTCAAGTTATTAGATGGGGTTTAAAGCCCCAAATCCTTATTAGTTATCTTTCCCAACCTCATTTTTTCTCTTCCGAGCTCAAATCGAAGTAAATGGTGGGTCCTAGGGTTAGCTAATCCCTAAATAAACATTAAAGAACAAGATTAATTAAAGACATAAAGACCCACTTCATTAGAAGTAAAAATCATTCAATACATAAGCAAAACAAGAGTTTTGATCCAAACTTTAATCATGAATATTCCCATAAACAAGATACAAGTGAAGAAACAAATACTACCCACTTAGATGTTCAATACAAAGCAAGAAATTAAAGAAATAAAGTAAAGGTTCAACAAAGTGCTTAACCAAATCTTCAAATCTTCAACATCAAAGTGTGTTGTAAGAACTCTATCTCCCAAATTTGTGTGAATGGTCAAAGATGTCCCACTACAAAACCCTAGAAGAGTTTTTATGCATCCCAAAAACTGACAACCCACAGGTGCCTCCTCGTGAATGAGCCACGGGTGACAAACGACCCACGTAGGTCGTGGTGTGCCCTATGGGCACCCAAACAAACTTACGAACCAAATTGCCATATTAGGACATATCCAGTATTGGCGCGATATTATTCGTACCGTCGGAGAACGGATGTCATACAAATACGAAACGAATCTTCGTCCTAAGCGGTCGCCCGTAATCATCGGATCAAAATTGAAAGGAATGCACATCGCCCGGACACACACATACATACAAACATATGGGCCATCTCGTGCCGTAGTAGCATACGGGGTAAACGCAAGCGTAATCACAAACGAACGAAATACATACGACGGACAAACATACGAACATATTTTTTTGTACAAAGTATGCATAACAAAAGACATATACCAAATATGGGCTCCGGATCGGGGTCGAGCCGTGATTGAATCTAAATGGGAGGATCGCCCAACCGAGCGCCCGTACCGCGCGGCACGAAACGTAGCCCCCGAAGAAAGGGGTCGCGGAAAAAGACCGAGTATGTAAAGCGGTGAGATACAAGAATCCAAATCATAACCGGAGTCGAAATAAATACGATAACGAGATTTTGAACTTTTTTTGCAAAATAGAAATCATGCATATCTCGGAACGTGGTCACCCCCGACGCTGGTGCCACAACACATCATACTCCGGTGTTTTCAAATCTCCGTACATCTCCGAACACATCATAATATCACACACATCAAATCATAACAAATCGATGCCATATCACATCATAACGCCATAAACGTAACCGGCCCTATGGCGAGGTCTCGGAAAACCGTAACACATCATCGCCGAATTTGTCACAACGCGCACGATCTCAAAACCGGCCGGTACCGGCGAACGAAGTCATAACCATTGGCACGACGAGTGGTGCGTAAACCATATCTTGATTTAAAAATAAATTTCGGGACTCGACACATACTTTTATATACAAAGACATTAGTATCGGAGGGTTCAAAATGAGTATCGAGTCAATCGGAAATTAATATACAAAAAGCTTTTAAGTTATGATTTCTCAAAAACACATCGTAGGTCATTCTCGGAAAATTTAGTATTATTCGTAATGACAAACGTACAAATATCATTATGGGGCATTTCAAATGGACTTTAGAGTCATAGGCAAACGCTTTCTTTCCATATCGTACGAACTGAGTCAAACGAATCAAATAAGGGAAGCCTCGGGACTTGCGGGCCCACCTCGGGTCAAGTCGATGGCGAACATAAATTACAAACATTAGGCTCCCAAAGGTTATCCATAAGAGTTTCGGAGTGATTCAAATACATTTGCGAGAGTTACCAAGGTGTAAGCATTCTTTTAGCCAAATATAAGGATTATAGTTCAATTGCGATGAATGAATAGTACGCAAACTCAAACTCGGATTTCCAAGAGCAGAATTGTCCCTGAGATTTCGTTTTAGGCCTAATAGGTCTAGGACATGCCATGTGAAGAATAGGTAAGCTTTACATACCTTACGGACGTCTTATGCTCGCTTAAGCTCAAATCGTTTCCTTGCAAATGGTCAAAGTTACCAAATGTAAATCATATACCTTCGGGAGTTTATTCTTAGCCCTTACTTGTCTAATTTGGGCAAACATCTCCCCTATAAATCCAACATCCCCGAGAATTAAATTTAAATGACAACAACCAACCCAACAACAACATCAACCACATCAATAATCGAATTAAAACGCATTTTATGAATAGTATTACTTTCTTCATAATGCAATAACTTCCATTCTAGCTTCACGCTTTTAAACTAATATCAACATTTCCATATTCATTTACTAATTCAAGACCATTCAAACGCAATTCGGAAGCATTTCACATCATTTCACAAATCATACAAAAGTTTAAAATAATTCATCCAAAGCTTCCAACTTTCAACATAAACTTCCATAACACGTTTTTGTCTTCCAATTTCATTAACAACAATCACATTTTGCACTTTAACAAACCATTTCCATAATTACATAAAAACTATATCAAAGTTCATAATTTCCCATAGCGGCTTAACTACTTCCAATGCCAACTTAAATCGTTCAACTCTTATTTACATCATAAGTGCCTCAACAACACAACTAACAAACCAAATGGACTTCAAATCATTTTCCTTTCCTTGTCTATACCACACGGCCACACACATATATTTCCAACTTCAACCGAATTCATTCAACTTTCATTTCCAATATAAATTTCACCATAACCACAACTAGAACACAACACATAATTCAACTCACCATAAATACACAACATATATACACACACGGCCACATGCCCTCTTCACACACACACACGCCCATGCACACACACAACACAATTTCCATAATTCTCATTCCATTCCAATCATTATAATATACAAACTTATTCCATTACTCAAAACATAAAATTCATACCTTTTTCCAATAAGTTCTCCTTGCCAAAAGAGGCACTTTCTTGCCAAGATATTTGTATCACTTTGTAGAGAATCTTGAACTTAATAAGAATCCAAGAAGAAACAAATTTTTGAATCAAGAACCAAGGCTCCAAGAATTTTTTTTTTCTTTTTCTTTCCCTTTTTCTCTTGGAGCCGAAAGCTCCTTCTTCTTTTTCTCTTCTTTTCTTTTAATTTCTTGAAGTTTCTTGAAACCACTCCACCTTATATTAATTTGGCACATGGAAAATTATTAATTCTGTGGGTTTGGGCCATCAATTGGCCGGCCACCCTCACCATTTTTGGGCCTCTTTTCTTATTTTTTTTTTGAGCCCAATTGTTGGCCAAATTTTTGTAATTCATGAAACCAATTTCCAAAATTCCGATTTTGTCCTTAACCTTCCTCAATAATTCCGCACCAATGTTTCCATAGCCGGCATATTCATGTAAGATCCAAATGTGGCCTTATTTCTTGTATAAAGATTATTCCAAACTTCCCAAATATAATGCCGGATGTTACGAGTCTCACGTGTGCACACAGGTCTCGTGAGCTGCATATTTCAACAAGTTCTTCTCATTAATGGCAAAGCACAAGGTAGGTCCGTGCCTAGCAGGTAAGGCGTGCGAGTCAATCGTGTGATTCACGGGCGATGCTTTTTTTTCTTTTTCTTTGAAGTTCCTAATCTCCTTGCCGTCATATATTGTATGCAAGTCACATTTAGCTATCCTGTGTCCTTCACTCATTTTTTATCTTTTTTGCTCGTTTGTTATCTTTCAATGTCTCACCTCTACAAAACACACAAAAACGTAAGAACAACATAAAGAATACTTAAAGGGTCGCAAAAGTAGAAGAAAATGCTGTCAAATGTACCGTAATTTCACGGTACATCATAAATACACGATCATTAAAAATAAAGAAAACTACCATGAATAGATATTTTGGGTCTTGCAAAGAATACAAGGATGAAATTATGGCAAATTATATGTCTTTGACCTTCAATGATTGGTGCTTCTTTTGTTCCCTTATTTCATGACAAATTCTGATGGGAAATTAACCTTTTTCGTTCAGCAATTTTGGTGGGTAAGAGGGAGAGTTGAGAAAGAAAGGGAGAGGGAACGAGAGGGAGATCTAGAGGCCTCCAGCGATACATTTATTGCTTCTCAATCAAATCTTGCTTGCATATACATATTGTTTGTAGTTTAGAATATTTAATTGTCATCAAATAGATTATTTTATGTTGAATTTTTAGATTTTATGATGACATTTTATTACAACATCTTTTTTTTATCGATATATCATTTTTTTCCAAATTCAGATAGTTCACTAATTATATCAAATATAAAATATTCATTTATATCTTTAAATACTTTTATTTATCTCTCAAAAAATAATTTGTTGTATAAGTTAATATTTTATCTAATAGTTTTTTGATATAATTTTTTATTTAAATTATATATTTATTATGTTTAAACATTGATATATTATACACATTCAGACGATAAAAAATAAACGGTCTTAACCATTTAGTGTTCAGATCTACAATCAACTTTTTAATATTTAGATGTGCATTCAGATTCAAACACCTTAATCTTAAAAAAAATAAATGCCGCCTTAATCACTATGAAACTAAAATAAATATTTATACAAATGTTATTTAGTTTACCCACAAGATTATAAGATGTATAAATAATTTATTATACAATGTATAATAAAATTATACTAGGTATATCTAATTTATTATAAATAGTGTAACAAATTTATACGAATATTTTTTTTTGTCTTCTATTGCATTCGAAAATAACACTTGCACATTCATGGTATATTTCTAAAATAAAATAAAAATTCTTGTTATATTTAATTTGTAGTATATTTCTTGTATAAGTAAATGTATTATATATTTGTAATATATTTCTTGTATAAAATTTATACTCATTATATATAAATTTTACACATACATATATAGTCATGGTATAATTATGTTATAAAATTTATTCTAATTGCTATAAATGTCATATAGATTCAATATGATATTTTACCTTCTTCTGTCTTTGATTTGTTGAATTTCTTCAGCTAACTGCCTCTACGGGGATGTAAACTGTACATAACTTTTTGAGAATATAATTATCCCATTTTTAGATGTATTATGTTTGAGAAACAGATTTAGAAGATAAAAATTTTGAGCTAAAAAATAGGATAGAAAAACTTTCTATAAATTTTTTGTAAATAATGAACAATTATGTTTTTTTCCCCTACTTTTAAAAAGTCAATCCAAACACCCTCTTAGATATCCGTTAATTCCCCGTTTTACTGAAAACATGTGGTTATTGCTGTTGAACAAGACCGCTATGGCATTTGGGCTAGGAATGTTGTTGCCCAAAATATGAAAGCCCAAAACCCAAGCATAAAGGTTGGGCTTGGACATCTCACTCCTAATTACCTTGTCCCCAATTTTAAACAAATCCTTAAGCAAAAAATAAAATAAAAAATGCAAATCAATTCCATTAAAGAAAAGTATATCCTTTACTAGTGCCATCTTATAATTGATATTCTACTTACATTAAAAAATTAAATTATAAAAAGGACGGATAAAAAAGTCATCTTTCTTTATGAAGAATAAGTCTAAATAATCTATTCATAAATATTATTCATGTCAAATTCTCAGCTCTTCTTCCTTTCTCATATTCCTTTTGTATGTTAAACTGTTATAATATTTCAGAGCTTTAGATTAAGGATATTGAAAATTAACTAGTAAAATTTGTTCTTTTACATATAAATAATGGAGAAAATGACCTAGTACTTTCAACTTTCTGCGAAGCAGTAAAATTTAATGATGATAGCTAAATAGTGACTAATCTTTTTCATCACTTAAATAAAAGGACTAGAAATAGTAATCCTCCTGCTTTATAGGACAAACAGTATTTGGTGGTATCTTATCTTTAGCTACGAAATAATATTTTTCTCTCTCTTCCGTAACATGTACAATAAAGACACAAACCTCTCAATCTTATTCTATTTTAGAAAATATATATTTAATGAAAATAGTAATATGTTAGAGGCAGAGAAAAAAGATCTATTGATTATTAAACATCTTTTTTCTCCTTCGCATAGGACATCATATTTTAATTATAGCTTTGGGTGTGGCATATACCATTTGTAAACAGCTCTTTTACCAATAGCAACTAAGATATCAAAAATAAATAAACGCACTTTTGTCGTAGAGTTAATAATTTAAAATGATCATAACCGTAACATACGATTCTATAGTTAATCAAAGGTTTAATAATAGCTCATCCACAAATGATTATTGGAACAATCATGCCAAGACCTAGGCAGTTCAATCATATCAATTCTTCTCAATCAAAACAATAGTAATAAACATCAATATTAATTTCGATGGAAATCATTATTTAAACTCAATGTTTTTTCGTGTGTGTGTGTGTTAGTTTCTTTAATAAGTAAAATGTTACTCCCTTTCCCTACTATTTGTACGTAATTAGACTAATCATTCTTTAGAATTATATAAATACTAGCAAAGCTCTTAATAGTTAAATTTAACTTGATAAAGAAAGTGTCATGTTAAATTTTTAAAATTTGAATAGTTAACTATTATTTAAATAATTTAAAATCCTAAAATTTGAATATAAAATAGTATAAATAGTGAAATGGTGTCAAACCTCTTTGGTGGAGTGAATCATTATCTGTTAATAATTTTTAAACCAATTCAAAAGCTTAAATTATTTATCTAATACGTTGCTGTGACTTGTTGTCCCAAAATTAGTTCTTTATATATGTGACTAATTAAATTTATTGGTGGAGAAGACAGTAGATGGAAGTCTATCCTTATTAGTATACTTTAATAGTAATTTGTAGTAATTGTTTGGAAGTCTAATCCTGATTAGTATACTCTAATAATTTGCAAATGTTTAATAATCGCAAACTCAGGGTCCACTGCCAGCTGGTTTATGAATTGTCATCATATTGGAAAAAGAAAAAAAAAAGAAACCTTGGACTTGCTTGAAATCAGCATGAAAAAGTTTGGTGGAACCAATTTGTATTAAACAATTCTTTAAAGATTAAAATAATGTTCAGGTACAAACATGGTGGGGACTCGGATTTAAGCAAAGATTAGGGATGATTAATAGCATTTTTAGCGTCCGTAGACGGAGTCTGATTGGTTGGTTGAGATAACCAAGAAAAGTTGTTTAATTAATTTATTCACAAAATTTTTCTAATTAATTTATTCTGGAAGACGACAAAGTTGCATTAAGTCATTAGGACCCCATTAATTGGAGCACTTACTTGGGAGGATGAAAGGGACTGTGATAACTTTGAAGTTTTCTATGAAGTAGATAATCATATAATTACAACAAATTTTGAGTTCTATATAAATTGTGAAGTGGTTAGTTAATAAAAAGAAATCGATAAATAATCATTTTCTCATATGAGTTGTTCATAATATTAGTCGTGGATAATTCATTTCAGTATGTCAGGGTAAGTATTTTAACATCAAATTTGGACATGAAAAATTGAGGGTATTTTTCCTTCTTCCAACATAGGAAATTAGGAATTGATAGGTAATTAATTGACTTTAATTAATATCCTTAGTCAACCATAAGAAATAAAGATAAAGTAAGTTGACACTTTATACTATATATGCTGACAACATAATTAATGTGACTGTAGATCTTAATTAATCTAAGCAAAGAAGGGATGCAAGGCTTTCAATGGGGAAATCAATTTAATTTATTGACGTATCTCTTCCTGGAAACATTGCTCTCAATTTGTAAATATGTTCTTGCTAGCACCTTTGTTCTTGTCAACATGATAAAAAAAAAATGTCCCTGACAGTATTATATATTCTAAAAATTTCTGTTAATTAAGCTGTTTGATTACTTACAACAAATTAAAAAAGGACTCACGGGTTTTCGTGAGAGAAGTACTTCATTCTCACAATTTTATTTGGGTACAGAATTTTTTTTTGAAAAAATGTTCTCTCCTATTTATGTTGACAAATTTGGTCCAAAATATTTGTCACTTTTAAAAATTTGTTAAGACCATTATTAATTTTTTTTTAGTGATGCTTTTGTTTATTATTATATCAGGGGAGAAGAACGGGGAACAACAAAGGCATACCACGCTACTGATGTAGTGTAATGACTATATGCCTTACTATTGTAAAAAAGCATATAGTCATTAATTACTTTAAGAAATATATAAGAATAGCATAATAAATATTTATTGTATAAGGTATTTTATATGAATGTAACAAAACTTTAATGACAAATAAAAAGACACGAGGAACTTAATTTTTTGAAATAAAATAGAATGTAATGTATAAAAAAATGGAAGTGACATGTAAATTAAAATTAAATAAGGCATCGTACTTGGAGAAAAGTGGAAAGAGAGCTGATAATGAAATATGATGGGGACAGGAAAGATACTGGTAATTACTGGGAAAGGACTGGCAAAGATCTTCAAAAAGATAAATTAGATTTAGGAAGATTTAATCCAATTCTGCCACTCACTTACAACTCTTTCTTTTTTCTGAGTTTTGCTGAATCTTTTGTTTCTGCCTCTCAATTTGTGTAACCAGTAGTACTATGTACTATAAAAAATAATTCTGGTACTGACACTGTAAAATTGAAGTCTTTGTATGGGGTAAACTCTCTATACTTCAGAATTTTAGACATACTTCTCAACTCCAGCAAACTGCCAGACCATACTGTTTGTCTATCCAAGTTAATAGAGCAAGTTAATTACTAATATTAAATTATTAACTATTCACTTCGTCCCAAATTATTTGACATTTTTCGCTTTTCGAGATTTAAACGAGTTATTCTTTGATCGTAATTTTTTTATATGTCTTTTAAATATTTTAAATTATTAATTATGGTAACTTATAGTAGTTTTTACGTAATTTCCAAATATGTAAATTTTATTTAGAAAAATTTAAAAATTCTATATTCAGACATACAGTCAAAATTAAGAAGTTTGACTCTCGAAAAGAATTTTTTTTCTAATTAGTTAATGCATATTACTTAACCTCGTATTTTAAGTAGTTTGTAGTTAACTATCTCTCTCCCGATAGTGGTGCATATCTTTTGGACTTTAACATACATAAGTCACATGCCTCACGACATGCAAGGGTTTAACACAGGTCATTTGCTCATCATGAATAAATGAAGTATTTGTTACCTGTGACGGATCTAGGATTTTTACTGAGGGATTCAAAAAATAAAAATGTAATTCCTAGATTTAAACTTGGAACCTCAACGTGAATTTTGAACCCCCTAAACCACTAAACCAATCTCTTCTCTTGTGTTCAGGGTATTCAAAAACCAATATATGTAGATAAAAATTAAAAAAATACTTTATATATACGGTGTACGTTTTGCCGAGGGTGTTTGTGTAAACACAGTTGCCGGGCCCCAGATCTGCCCTCTTTGTTACGGGGACACAAGACAAATTATTTCTAGCTAGGAACTCTTAAAGGAATATATGCTCATTCAGTATGTTGGTTGTTTTTTACATAATTATTATAAATTCGAATACAAGTGACTCATAATTAGCCAAACAGTTGTACCTCAGAAGAGAAATGAAGGGAACAAAAGAGAAAAAAAATCATTGGAAAACCCTCCAGTAAAAAAGAGGTGCGCTTCAGAAAGAGTGAAACAAAAGTGTGGCTTGAATGTCAATCCACCATAAAGGGGCAAGATTGCTTCTCTTATCAAAAAGGAAAATAGGGGTCCAAAATTTCTTCATTTCTAAGTTTTTTTTATTCCTATTTATCGTTCTCGATGTGAAAGGAACCTATTTTTTTTAGAAATTTCTTTTGAGTCATTTACTCTCTAAGAAAAAGGATAAACAGATAAGAATTGAATTTTCGATATATTTTGTTGTACGTAGAATAAATTAGATCAAAAAGTGAAAGTGAAAGTTGTATTGTACCAAAACCAAATGTAAACGCCTCCTTTTAATAATGATATTATTACCAGGAAAAAAAAGCAAGTGTTTTTCAACTTTTGAATGAACCATGTGGGATTAGTTTAGACTAGAACCGTAGAACGTTAAAAGGTGGCACAAAAAAATATTTCAATAAATATAGCTCTCAAAAAAAAAAAAAAAAAAAAAAGAAAGAAAGAAAGAAGGAGGCCATGTGGACACCACGTGGGAGGCAAGTTCACGTGAGAGGAGGAGGGGGGGGTTGAGCCACGTGGATAGTGTGGGACCCATAAAGTAGCGAGCATTGCGGGTCAATTAAAGGGATTTTGACTGATTCGTAGCAGACCCATGAAAGTGACTGCTGCCTCGTGCCCCTTCTCGACTTCAACACTTCACGTGACCGTAACCCTAAAAGGTGCTTGAAAATGTTTATATCAAATTAATATAAGTAGGTGTTTGGCCAAAGAAATCAAATATTTCTCACTTTATTTGAATTTTTTGAAGCGTTTTTGCTAAGAATATTTGGTTGTTTGAATATAATAAAAGTAAAAATAAAGTTTTATGTGTTTTTTAAATTTCCAAATACAACCTCAAATTGTATTTAGAATTTTCATGGGCGACCGCTAATTTTCAAATAAAACGAAAATATTTTCCAGAAAAATGAATAATCTCATGGCCAAACTGGTGCTAAATTTTATTATTTAATTATGATAAATTAGATATTATTTTATTAAATTACTTAGTTATAATAAGTTGAATTGATTTGGTATAATATTTGGTAGAAATAAGTACTATTTACCACGAAAAGCCAACCCCAAATGTATTGATAAAATACTCCGTCCGATCTACAATTAAGTGAATTTTAAGTGTTAATGATTACAACAACAACAACAACATACCCAGTGTAATCCCACAAGTGGGTGCAGGGAGGGTAAAGATCGTGACCTTACATATCTTTGGAATAAAGAGGTTGTTTCCGATAGACCCTCGGCAAAATAAATGTAACCGATGTAGAAACTTAAGAAAATAAAAAGGGACGGCAAAAATAGTAAATGTACAAAAATGCAGTAACATATATCAATACACATTAGCGAAAAAGAAACTACATGACTACCCTAAAACATACGACTAAAAGTAGGATAACACTCTATTACCTACTAACCATCTACCCTAATCCTCGACTTTCACACCCTACTATCCAAGGTCATGTCCTCAGTCAACTGGAGCGCTGTCATGTCTTGTCTAATCACCTCCCCCAATTCTTCTTCGGCCTACC
Source organism: Lycium ferocissimum (assembly GCF_029784015.1). NCBI lineage: Eukaryota > Viridiplantae > Streptophyta > Magnoliopsida > Solanales > Solanaceae > Lycium > Lycium ferocissimum. Next base: position 15,621,191 of record NC_081348.1, read on the forward strand.
TCGACCTCTCCTAACTCCTGATATAGCCAACCTCTCACACCTTCTCACTGGCGCATCTTCGTATGTCCTCTCCACACGACCGAACCATCTCAGCCTCGTTTCTCTCATCTTGTCCGCCACAGGGGCCACTCCCACCTTATTCCGTATAACTTCATTCCTAATCATATCCCTCCTAGTATGCCCACACATACATCTAAGCATCCTCATTTCCGCCACATTCATCTTCTAAATGTGGGCATTCTTGACTGGCCAACACTCTGCCACATAAAAAAATGTTGGTCGCACCAAAACTCTGTAAAACTTACCTTTAAGCCTTGGCGACACTTTCTTATTGCACAGTACCCCGGAGGCGAGCCTCCATTTTGCCCACCCAGCCCCAATACGGTGTGCTACGTCAGCATCAATCTCCCCATCTCCTTGGATTATGGACCCAAGATACTTGAAGTTGTCCCTCTTAGGAATGACTAGTCCTCAATCTTCACTTCCACCTCCGCCTCAGACATCATATTGTTGAACTTACACTCCAGATACTCTGTCTTTGTCCTGCTTAACTTGAATCCTTTTGACTCCAAGGCCTCTCTCCACACTTCCAGCCCAGCATTAACTCCACTACGCGTCTCGTCAATTAATACTATATCATCCGTGAACAACATACACCACGACACCTCCCCTTGAATATGTTGTGTCAATTTGTCCATCACTAACAAATAGGAACGGGCTAAGGGCTGATTCCTGGCCTGATGCAACCTCATCTCAGCGGGAAGCGCCCGAGTCACCTCCATTTGTCATAAGCGAGTTTTGGCTCCCGGCGTACATGTCTTGGATGTCACGACTCAAACCAGGTGGACGCAACAAGTGCCGACCATTGCCGGCCAAGCACTCTATGCTTGCATTTACTTCTCACGAGCGTCACGGGCCCATATACAATGCGTAACTATGCTAAGCGTCTCCCGAACAATCGACATAAAAGACACCGTGCACGGAACTCACGCCAATGCATACATATAAACATAAACACGAGAATAACGGTGTGTGAGCCGATTTAGCCGCCACACATATATCTTGTACAACAAAATACACGCCGACGGGGCGCGTAACATCACGACTACATATCCTTTGTCTACAAACCTCTATGGAGTACAAGCGCAGAAAGGACGGGGACAAGGCCTGCCGTACCCATATATGTACATAACGAATAGCATACCAAAAGGGATATAGCTTCGGATCAATGGAGCGTCGGCGCCGGCGGGGGAGGTCCTGCTGGCGTGAATTGTCCGGCCCGCGGCTACACGATCCTGCGGGCATGAGCGCGAGTCCACAAGAAGGGACGTCGATGCGAGTAATGTACCGAGTATGTAAGGCATGAATAGTAACATAATAAGGGATGTAAAGTATGAACAATAACAGAACGGAAATATAAAGCATATCGTGAGATAAAAGAATAACCTGTACATGTGAGTGCCTCTTAGGGCGGATGCCATGCATGCTAGCTTTCTTTTGAAAAAACATTTCTTGTTCATATATATAGAAAATAGAACATATCATATTGCCGAGGCGTCGGCTCCGATCCATTTAACCACATATGTCCGCGTCGGGATGAGATCATATTATACCCGGCGGGTCGGTGGTTACGCGTATATAACGCTACGGCCCTTTTTCCCATATTCCCCGTTTACATATACATATATCATATAAGCGGCATGCGGGGAGAGCCCAAAGAAAAGCTATATATATCGGAGTGACGTAAGGTCGGTAACCTCCGATTATATTATGGAATGATCATCGCTATATATATATACTTGAATGAATAATTATTTTAAGGTGAGACTACCAATGAAGAATAACATCAAGAGAAAACATAGAATAAGGTCATAAATCTCATAAGGCGTCACTTCATATACTTTGAAGTCTTTAGAAAATAGAGTCGTTATCAAGGAATAAAATTGAGGATCAAGAAATAGCTCAATATTCTCATATTCATATTAAATCCACAACTTGAGACTTTCAAACATGAAACCATTCTCATCATAATCATCATAGACATATTCTCATCTTTGACATCATCGTTGTCATTACAAAAAACATGTCCGTCGTTGTAGTCATAAAAGCTTACAAAATCATAAACCTTTGTTTTGGAAAGAAACGGACATTTTGGAAAACATTTACGGGTTATCAGGAAGGGAATCATGCCTTGGAATCATAGACTTTTAACTTTTGATAACAAGGAAGATATGGAAACATTTATGAAGTCATAACATAGAAAGAAAGGGACGAGCCTTAACATACCTTTTTGGTCGCCTTAACTTTAACTATTCAACGCTTGGCCTCCCAGGCTCATAAATCTATATTTAAGAAAATTTATACTATTGTTAGACAATTTATACTATTGTTAGACTCATCTTCATAGGCTTGTCTTAAGCCCTCAAACTAACTCTTTCTAGAATTTGCGGAAATTTCGGCAGCATCTCCCCTGTTTATATGCCTAGCCCGAAATTATAATTCAGCAACCAACAACAACAACGACAATAATATCATTTCCAACACCAATATGTACCATAAAACATCCCACACGATGTTTTCCAATTTCCACAACCAACCAACTCGCTATACAATTATTTAACGACTTTATCTCCGTAAATAAACCAAAATTAACATTAATAATAGGAGATTCATACTTTATTCTTGTTAAAACCGCGATATCTTCAATATCCACCTTGAATCCACCGCAAAACCATACTAGAATCACATCCATGCGTTTATCCGAGCTTCGATTAATACTCCATCGCTTGAAAATTGCTTACTTTGTGATTCTCTCTCTCTCTCTCTCTTTCTGGAAATTTCTAGCAAATCGATGAAAAAAAGGGGTTTTTACCCTTTATATAGGGTCAAATTCGGTCGATTCTTTTCGTAGCAATTTCTTGCTTGCATACTTGTAGGAAGTCGTCGTAGCGATCTTGTAGCACGCGTTTACGCTTTGTCGGCCGAACTTGTAACGTCCATAATTCTCTACTCCGATGTCCTATCGACGAGCAGTTTATTGCATTGGAAACTAGGCTCGACGAACTTCATTTTAGGCTTTTGTTTCACCTTAAAACACTTCATATGCTAAGAGAGATTCGTCCCCCAATTTGGACCAAAATTTCCACACAAACATTACCCGTCCTTACGACTTCCTTTCTCCAAAGTCGTACTACTTCATTTCTTCCACTTATTTCCTTATAAAACCTTCCGGTATACCTTATATACATCCTTCACTTATTAAATATACTTAATAATGCTTGCTCCTTATATTCCAAAGTGGTTTTGCTTAACCATAACTCAACGTACTTGTTTCAATTTGATAAGTGCTCTTCGAAGATATGGGGTGTAACATTGGATAACCCTAATATAGGCTACAGGTATACCTCTAGACTCCAAGCATCTCCACAGAACCTTCCTAGGAACTTTATCATATCCCTTTTCTAGATCGATAAACACCATGTGCAAGTCCCTCTTCTTGTCGCTATATTGCTCCAACAATCTCCTTCCAAGATGGATAGCTTCCGTAGTCGAATGCCCCGGCAAGAATCCTAATTGATTCTCAAAGATAGACATATTTTTCCTCATCCGCAATTAGACCACCCTCTCCTAAACTTTCATAGTGTGGTTTAAAAGCTTAATACCCCTGTAGTTATTGCAACTCTGACTATTACCCTTGTTTTTATACAGCGGCACCATAGTGTGGCATTTTAGCCGTCCTAAATATGACATTAAACAATTTAGTCAGCCATTCCATGCCTGCCTCTTCTGCGGTCTTTCAAAAGTCCAATGGAATCTCGTCTGGCCCGGTTGCTCTTCCCCTTCTCATCTTACGAATAACCCCCTGAACCTCTGCAGCCTTTATGCACCTACAATACCCGATGTCACGACCCGACGAGGGACCATGACGGGTACCCGGAGCTAACTACCGAGTACCACTCATTCTAATGCTCATCAAACTTATCCCGCATACATTTATTGTCCTCACACATCTAATCATAAGGAAAATCATTTTTCAATTTCAACCATATCTGCCTTTATATACATAAGCCCTTCGGTTATCAAAATAATATATACATACAATGAGGGAAATCATCAGCCCATATCACCCACACATACGTATCTACGAGCCTCTACTAGAGTACTAGACATAAGGACGGGACAGGACCCCGCCGTGCGCAAAATAATAAATCAAATAGCACCTCCGGAATAATGGAGTGCTCTCGTAAATCTGCTGGCCAGCTCCTATAAATCCGGGTCGCCTCCCGGTCTACCTGTGGGCATGAACACAACGTCCAAAGAAAAGGACGTCAGTACGAACATTGTACTGAGTATGTAAGGCATAAGCAATAACGACATATCAATAAATAAGGAGACATCGAATGGAGAACAGCCTGCAACTGACTGTCACTTAAGAAGGAAATAATGCATGCTAACTTACTTCATGAACATCATCATGTTATGTATGCATATACATATATAAGCTGCCTAACCATATAGGTACGGTGTGATAATCATTAGCCCGCGTCCAGGCCTCCCGCGTCTGGGGTAACCATCTCATGCCGCCCACTAGTGGTGTCTGCCCATGCCATCTAGACACGGTGTATACGCTGCCCGCCTTAGCGGTGTCTGCCCGGCCATATAGGCATGGTGTAATATCATCATCATGTACTCATCATAATGCATGCATAGGAACTCAAAGATAACTATACTTTATCGGGGTGACATAAGGTCGTGAACCCCCGATTCCATTATGGAGTTTCATAAGCATTCTGCCTCACCTTGAAGGAATTAGCATATAAGGTGAGTGTAGCACAAAGAACGTCATCAATTAATCATAATTAGGATCATTAGCTTGTAGAAGCATCATATCATGAACTTTAGAATCTTTAGACTTAAGCTTATCATCATCATTATCATACTCATAACGTATCTCTTATCTTTATCTCATATGAGGCTCTTCATGAACATAGACTCATAATTTCCGGAATGTAAGAAGGTCATGGAGAATAAGGGAGAATCATGTCATTAGATTCATGCCTTAGAAAGGAAGGGACTAGCCTCACATACCTTTTCGTTTAGCTACTCTATCCCTTGAACGTTCCTCTCCAATATTCACGTTTCTACCTTCAAGAGAGTTCATATTGATATTAGATAATCGATAACATAAACACGCTTGAACTAAAGCTAGAGAAGATTGGGCAGCATCTCCTTTGTTTATACAACTTTCTTCATATCATATATCAACTCCCAATCATCAATGATAACATTCATAATATCTTAATCAATAACTTTTGTCAATTTCATCATTATCCAACTCCCACAACTCCCTCTCAAGGTCATGCATAATCATGATCATAATACAACATTACATTCATCCTCATCTAATGTTTCTCCTATGTTCTTAACATCATTCATAACATAATTACGATCACAACATATCAAGAATCGTGTTTCATATTAATCTACTACTCAACAATGTCACTATTCTCATGTTTATAACCCATTTCCTGCTTCCCTCCATAATCCAAGTCTTTCAACCTCTCAATACTTTAAACAACATGGAATGATCATAAAACTTACCTTTGATTGAGTATGAATGAGTTTTGGATAGCAATACTCCACTTGAGGAAAACCCTAGTTCCACTTCCAAAGGGATTTTTTGCCTTGGATGAACCCTAGTGAGCTTCTTGCACTTGATTCACTTGAATTTATGATATGAACCTTTGATTTCCTTTGTATTCTTGAAAATGAAATATATGGAATGTTCTAGAGACTTGGAGAGAAGTGGAGAAGAGTGGGAAATGAAAATAATGAAGTGGGAACATCATTTTATACTTGAACTTAACTCAGCCCGTCGGGACTTCCACGGACACTTATACGGTCCGTATAAGTGACCGTACTTCACCATCAGAGAAACAACATTTCTGTTGGGTGTTATACGGACCGTATAATGTTATACGGACCGTATAAGCGGTCGTATAACCCCACTTCTCTGAAATTGTTTCCGTAGTTCGTTTGATCTCCAATCCTTATGGAACCTTCTTGACACTTGTTTAACACTTCATTAACAATTTAAGGAGCTTTATAACTCTTTTTTAAGACATCATCAAGTTGACATTAACGCGATACTTTACACATCCTTCTTCAAAATACAACTTGTGCTCAACATTCTTTAACGAACTTTTTTCTCTTACTTCCAATGTCTTTGGAATCTTAATTAAAATCTTTAAATAACCTTTCTTACTTATAGAAACATCGTATACTCCTTACCCTACGTTAGCCTATTCACTAGGCAATGACATGAAATTTTTCGAGGTGTAACACCCGAAATCTCTGTGCATCTCGGATTGCTCTAACTTCCCTAGCATGATATCCCTGTCCCCTCCTTCATTCAAAAGCTTATGAAAGTACTATTGCCATCTCCGTCTAATATATGCCTCTGCCACTAATACTTCTCCATTCTCATCCTTAATGCACTTCACTTGGTCCAGGTCACGGGCCCTCCTCTCTCTCGCCTTAGAAAGCCTATACAACTTTCTATCCCCGCCTTTTCTCCCGAGCTCTTCATACAGGCGCTCAGAAGTTGTCGTTTTAGCCGTCGTGACTACTAGCTTCGCTTCCTTTCTCGCCACCTTATACTTCTCTCGATTCCTCCTCATCTATGCTTTCCACTAACGCTGTATAGGCAGTCTTCTTGGCTTCAACTTTTCCTTGGACCTCCTCATTCCACCACCAATCCCCTTTATGCCTACTAGTGCAACCCCTCGAGACCCCTAACACCTCTCTAGCTGCTTCCCTGATGCAGCGAGCTATTCTAGCCCACATACTAACGGCATATCCACTGCTTCACCAAGCCCCCATACCAACTAACTTCGTCCCAATCTCCTGGGCTTTGGCCCCAGTCATGCCGCCCTATCTAATCCTCTGTTGGTCATATCTGACCCTCTTCTTCTTCCTTTTGACCTCCAAATCCATAACCACAAGCCTATGTTGGGTTGAAAGATTCTGATGGAAAAAAAAAAGGAGAAAAAGAAAAAGAAGAAGTGAGTTTTAAAGTTTTGACATATTTATATTGAAAATCACATAATGGCATTAAGTGAATTAATAGATTAAATTATCTAAATTAATTTGAGTATCTAATGACCTCCCTAAATTTAGTGCATTTTATGCGGACCTCCCTTAAACTATACTTGGTTCTAATTTATTTTTTACGAACTTGATTTTCTATAATTGTTGCCCCTCTAAACAATAATTGGTCCTAGTTATCCCCCTATACTTGTCTTTTCTACAATATTTACCCCCTAATAAAATGAAAAGAAAAGGAAAAATTGATATTGCATTTTAATGGAGGAATAGAGAAGATATATGAAAAGAGATAAAGAAATAGTCATTGGAACGGACAAATGTAAAAGGAAATGGTATTTCAGATTTTTTTTACAAAAAAGATTACTATGATGTGGCTGTTATTTTACGTTCTCACACGCAAACGTCATTTTGAAATCACTTGGATTAAGGAAAAAAACAAATATAGGGAGTAATTAGGATGAGATATTGTTTGAGGGAGATAACGATTATATATATAAAAAAAAAAGTCAAGTATAAGAGGGGGGAGGGGGGGGGGGATTGGACTATGTATAGTTTAAGGGGTATTGAAATAAAACGCGCCAAATTTAAGAGGATTTTTAGGTATTCCACCCATCATATAATATAACATAATTTTTTTTTTTTTTCGAATTTTGACCACTAGACATATTTTCTAGCGGCGTTTTATTAAAAATAAAAAGGTTCTCAATTGGGATAAGTACAAGCAAGGGGGCTAGGCCTTACCTTACCAGTCCTAATAAGGTAACAAACCTCTACTAATTAACAAGCATGAAGAAAATAAGAGCTAGAGAGAACTAAGTATTCTATGATCATCACAGAGTTTGTAATGTACTCTATGATGATATTACAAATGAGGATGCTTAAATGCAAAAATATAAAAACCAAGAAGAAAGTTGAGTTATCAACCTCAATATTTCTTTTACAAATGTATGAATTAAAAAGGATAGATTGCCTGTCTAAAGTAACTTGAAAAAAAAAAAGATAATTAATGGAGTACATTTTTTTTTTTAAAAATACTTATTTTAGAGCAAATTTAAAAGTCTATAAAATTACTTATTATGAACTACCGGGAGTAATTTTATACTACTATATTTAGTATGTTTTAAAAAAAAATTTAGTATGTTTTAAAAAAAAATTATCTTTTTTGTATTTGACATCTCTTTACTTATTACTTCCTCTGTCCCAATTTATGTGAGACTTTTCGCTTTCCGAGATTCAAACTGTATGAATTTTGACCATCATTTTAAGATGTATTTTTTTTATCAAATTGATATGAGAAAAGTTGCAACTTATAGTACTTTTCATGCAGTTTTCAAATATATTAATTTTAATGTTAAAATATCGAGTTAATCTAATCCAATTTAGCTTCAAAGTTTAGTCAAATTGACTCTCAAAAAACGAAAAGTGCCACATAAATTGGGACGGAGGGACTAGCTTTTTACATCACTCATGATATACTGAAAGCGCAAATGCTTTAATCTTTTTTCTTATGTTTCATGCCCATCAATTATCTAGTTAAGATAGTTGAAACAAAAAATTATAGTTATGCATCACTATAAAAGTAAATGTAGCGGCAGTACTAGAATTGTTCACGTGATAACGCCACCAACAGATTTGATCTGTTGGACGAGATCCTTTCATCTTTAACCAATGCTTTCTATATAAACGAGCAATGCATATTGCGAATTTGAATAAGTAATCTGAATAACAGATGATTAAAGCAAAAAAAAAATGTCATTAGTAGCGCTAGAGCGTGCTGTCGAAAATACACAAATCCTTAATAAACAGAATAAAAGAAGTTCCTAAATTATCTGCATTTGCTAACTTCAAACGGTTAGGGTTTGCCATGAATTTCCTAGTTTATTTAAATTTTATCATAATTGTGTTTTACTTCAAAAATGATTTCTTGGTAGAAAAAGTTTTCTTTGTGCAAAAGGACTCTACCATATTTATCCCTTTTTTTGTAGGAGAAGTTTTACACTTCTATAAATTTAGGATATTCCCTTCAAATATTAACACAATGTAGTCGTTAAAAGTGTCTTGTTTAGGGGGAGATTATTCTCTCTATGGTTTTTAGATATATTTTATATTAGTTTTCTCGTAGGTCAATTGGTCAAATCATATTGGAATATTATGTTCTTTTAGTATACCTTCTTTGTCATCTGATTTATTGTGTTCAAGATTTGCAATTGTAAGCTTCCGCATATCACCCTGTTATTTCGATCCCTAACAAGTGGTATCAGAGCCGATGGTTCAACCAGTGGCTCAACGGGGTAGAAGATGGATTCAAGGCTGATTCAAATCAAGCTGCAACTAATTTCACAATAATGAAGATTTTTGTCCGGCGTACTACATGTGGAGATGAATTTTCAACCATATTTTCAACATCCCTGCTGCTGCATCTTTAAAAGTAAAGAAAAATATTTATTTAACAATTTTTAACCACAATATTTTTAACCTTATTTTTAATCATGCCAAGTAGCAGTGATGAAGATTATGTGAAAAAAAATGAATCAAAATTATTTTACCGGAAAATTCAGGCCAAGGGGAGATTTGTTAGGGTTTGCCCTAAACTTCCGACCTTATTTGAAGTTTACCATAATTGTGTTTTATTCAAAAAAGATTTCTTGGTAGAAAAAGTTTTCTTTGTGGAAAAGGAATCTACCATATTTATTCCTTTTCTTGGAGGAGAAGTTTTACACTTCTATAAATTGAGGATATTCCCTTCAAACAATAACACAATAGCATCCACAATGTACTCGTTAAAAGATTTTTGTTTAGGGGGAAATTATTCTCTCTATGGTTTTTAGATATATTTTATATTAGTTTTCTCATATGTAGGTCAATCGGTCAAATCATATTAGAATATTATGTTCTTTTAGTATACTTTTTCTTTGTCATCTAATTTATCATGTTCAAGGTTTGCAATTATAAGTTTTCGCATGATGCCCTGTTATTTTAATCCCAACACAAACTAAGCAATTGAGGAGCTGCTAAACAAAAAATATATTATGTATTATAATAAGACCAGCTTTTTTTTACTCTTAAGTGACACAACAATTCTCAACAACTGTGTTCCTTCTCATTTTCTTGTTTTATTCATTTTACTTTATTTTATTGTTCGCTTAATCTATATTGGGTGACCCATACTTTATTTCTTTCTATTCGAAGGTGAGCTAGAGCAGAAGGTGCATGCGGATTTGGAAGAATCCGGTAAATTTAGTTTAAATTTTATTTTCTATTTAATAAAAAATATTTGATCTGTATGAATTATTATATTAGAATCCAGTAACTTAAAAGTTAAAAGGAATAATTAAAATTCAGAATTCATAAACTTCAAATTTCAAACATATCTTTACTTCTCCAATTCTTGAACCAATGTCTTTCTTTCCAAACCTCATTTACTACATTTTTTATTTTTTTTTGAAGAATATTGAAATAAACAGATAAGCTAAGCATAAACTAAACTTTTGTTAGGGTAGGTGGAAAGATAGTTGTAGAGTGTGGATGAGTTGGGGCCTAAGAGACGAGGAACAATATGGCGCTGGATATATCAAAAGCTTGGGTTACGTTGTTGACAACGTTGTGACTAGTGAGTTGATAACAATTTGATATGGAAATTGTCCTTTCCTTTTTTAATTATACATTTATTGTGAAAGTTTGGTAAAGCTTTTAGTGCAGAGTTTCCTAGGTTTAGGATTCATGGATGGACAGGTGAAAGATAATAAGATTTTCCAGACAAGACTTCCTTTGCTCTGAGTTCCATAACTCCCCATTCTCTTCATTATATTTTATTCTATCTCTCTCCATTTTTTTTTATTTTAATTTGTTTTTTTTAATGATGCATTGTTTTTATAATATTTCCTTCCATGTTAGATCTAATTTGATATGCATAAATACAACACTAAAGCATGAAATAGATTATATTAGATTTAGCTGATAGACTAATTAAGACAAGTGTGATGGATGATATAGCTTGAATATGAAAAATTGAATTAATAGTTAGTAAAAATATGTTAAATCATTTCATTTGTAGGACGTCAAATCGAAGTTTTCAAATAATCAAAATTAGTATTTTATTGATTTTATTATCTTTGAATTATTAATTGAAGGAGGTTTCCATTTAAATAAAGAAATCATTTTTTAAGAACCAACACAAAAAAGAAGATTAACTTTATTTGAATAGATAGAGAATAATAAAATAAAGTTTTCCGTTTGGTCACTAGAGGAAGCAGCTTGTGTGTTATATTTTACATTTATAGAGGGAAAATAATAAAATTGGTTTTAGCGACATAAAAAATTGCATCTTAATTAGTGACCCTGATCAAACTTAAATCTGATTGAGAACTTTAATTTTGTTTTTCCCTAACAGATAGTATAAAAATATGAAAAACACGTATGCACCTAATGTCTATCTTATCCTACTAATAAAATTAAAAATCAGAAAATTAAATTAGGACATAGCGCACCATCCGCCAGGAAATTATGTGTGTGTTTAGCAATGTGTCTGATTGTTTTCCGATAGTTTAGTATGAATTATGTACAACAAATTTTTTAAAATTGATTCTTTGAGTCAAAGAGTTGTTTAGCAAAACCGATTTTCTAATTATGTTGAAACCCTTTTGCCTAAACCACCAATTGAATAACTTTAAAAAATACAAAACCAAAAGAGGTACAAATCAAAACATTAAACTACTGTCACGGAGAGAGAGAAAGTCTTTTTAAAATTTTGATAATTTATAAAGTAATTTGTTCCTAGCTAAAAGACTTACTTTTTCAAACTTGACAAGACAAAACTTATGCAGTTGAATGTTCATTTAACTATTTGACCTAAATTCTCTATCAAGTTGTCTGAATGCTTGCATTAAATTAATATGCTTTATTTTTAATCTTTAAATATATAAAATCGATCTCTCTACCTTGATTGTCTTGCAGAAGGATTTAAATTGATGAAGAATCATGTCCTCACTTAGGCATATACTTGATTAATCAATTTCCTATTTATCAGGGGGAAAAAGCGTCTTAAGTTTCAAGTCGATCTTGAATAATATCTCTTTCATTGCTATTAATCATGCATAACCCCAGTCATTGCTTATGGGAAATGGTCTATAAATGAAGGATTATTCAAACTTTAAAATTTCTAAGGAAAAAAAACAAAATGTGCTAAAGATCAACATTTCTTATCCCTCAAAAAGGAAAAAAATGCTTCTGGCTTTCATATTCTAACTTCACAATACTTGTGCAGTGACAGTGAATTTGCAATAAAAGAGAAGAGATCAAGGGTGTTTGGTACGAAGGACATGCAACGTTTTCGATGAAAATATTTTTTTGAACTTATTTTTTTTATTTACTTTTTTGTGTTTGCTAAATAAGTAAAAATTATTGTTCCCAAAAATATTTTTAAGATATCTAACAAGCTCGAATAAATAGGCAAATATTATCGGGGTGGGGTGGGCTAGAGGTGGGGGTGGAGTGTTGGAGGGTGGAGAGGATAAAATAAGTGTGGAATGCATGCCACTTATGAATCTTATTTTCCCTACTTACATTAAGAAAGTCATTTTACTTATTTTTAAGGAACTTAATTTCTATGAGAATTTTTTTTTAAAAAAAATTTGACCAGCAAAGCATCGGAAAATTGAAAAATATTTCTCTCCCTACCAAATGCATCCCAAGTGAGATTTGGTTTTCTGGCTATGACTAGCGGCGAAATAAGGAATTTTCTCAAAGATATATATAAAATAATTTTTGACATATATATATATATATATATATTAATTTTTATATATTATAATTTCTTTTATACGGTCATGTATCTCTCTCTATAACGGCACCCGCGTATAATAACACCTCTTTATAACAGCCAAGTTTGTTCGGAACCGATTTTTTATGTTATATTTTACTTCTCTATAACAGCATTTCACCTATAGCAACAACATCCAGCTTTATACAGTACGCTCTTTGTAAAATTACCCTCATATAACAACTATCTTCTTTTTTTGGTAATTAATAATTAACCATCTTTATAATAATAGAATATCTATGATTACCAATAATAAGTGTAGAGAGTTTGACCAAATATTTGATCCTTTAAGACACTATTTATGATAAAAATATCATATGAATATATATATATTTTCATCATTAAACGATTTTCCTTCGTTATACAAAGTGTGATTAAGCTTAGACTTTGATAATAGAAAGTGAAAAATCAGATTTTATGCATCTTTATTGCCGATAACAGCGAAATATTATTTAAATGACAATGGTGTTATAGGTGTATAACAACCAAAAAATTTAGGACCCAACGATGTTGTTATAGAGAGGTTTGACCGTATATTATATAATTTTCGGATAGAGATGTAGAGTTCAACTGACCACGCCCTTTTGTCTATGTGGCTTCTCCTCCTCCGGTGACTATGATCTTTAAGTTAAAAAAAGGTTACTTTTAAACATCGTGTCTAATTAAACAGATTCAGATAAATTGAAATAAAGTGAGTAACAACAAAGTGCATATTTCAATCGTATTTGCTTTAATTTCATTACGCTCCTAATGAATCTAAGCGGAAAATCCAAAACTTTTCCCTCCCATTACGTTAAATTTCTATTTTCAGCATAAAAAATGAATGCCTATATATAAAAACGACCATTCACAGAGTTGAAGATGCAAAACTATAGTTAGGACAATATTTTTTAACTCATGGTCAGAGGTTTCTTAATTATCATTACATTAGATAATGGATCATTAGTTTTCATCATGACATGTTCTCTTTCTCTCACATGAAAGATGTATTCTCTTAACCTATCTTTTGCTTTTTTCTTTTTCCCTTTATTATTCTAAATATTATTCTTATCGAAAGCAACAATATTTAAATCGTATTTCTACCCCTTCCACCAATCTCTTCATTAAACTGTTCGTTAGTATATTTTAAACCCTTAATATGTACTACTATACTTTTTATTTGTGAGATAGGCTACTCTCTCTCTCTCATTCTTCTCCATTTCTTCTCCGTATCCTCCACTCAGTTCTCTCTTTAGTTTTCTATTCGCTCCTAGGGTTTGAAATTCTTGTGTTTTTTTTCCTCATAAAATATATTTTCTCTTTAAAAAAATATACATATTTTCTGCTCATGGGCATATTTAAGTTTTAATTTCCCCTATTATTAATCATATCATACTTTAATATAGCTTAGTTTTCTGTTCACTACTTTTGTTGTTGTTATCGTTGTTGTTTATGGCTGGTTTGGACTTAGGTTCAGCTTCTCACCATCATTTTCTCCCTCATCATCTCCAAAGACCGCACGATCCTGAAGATGACGAAAATAATCGGAACAATAATCAATTTTCCGATGACAACAACAACGACAATAATAGCCCTTCTCAACAAGGCGGTGACGTTGTAGCACGTAGGCCAAGAGGTCGTCCGCCTGGTTCAAAAAACAAGCCTAAGCCTCCCGTGATAATAACACGGGAAAGCGCGAACGCGCTTCGTGCACATATCTTAGAAGTGAGTAGTGGCCATGATGTGTTTGAATCTGTTGCTACTTATGCAAGAAAAAGGCAAAGAGGAATATGTATATTGAGTGGTAGTGGTACGGTGAATAACGTCACCATCCGGCAGCCAGCGGCTGCAGGATCCGTGGTGACGTTACATGGTAGATTCGAGATATTATCGTTATCTGGATCTTTTTTACCACCACCCGCCCCTCCAGGAGCCACTAGCTTGACGATTTATTTAGCTGGTGGTCAAGGTCAAGTTGTTGGTGGAAACGTTGTTGGTGCACTAACTGCTTCAGGTCCGGTTATTGTAATTGCTTCTTCATTTACTAATGTTGCTTATGAGAGATTGCCTTTGGATGAAGAAAATGAGTCAATTCAGATGCAACAACAACAAGGTGGGGTGTCATCACAAAGTGGTAATTTTGCTGATCCATCAAATATTGGACTTCCTTTTCTTAATTTGCCACTGAATATGCCAAATGGTCAACTACAAATGGAAAGTGGAGGAGGAGGAGCAGGAGAAGGATGGAATGGAAACTCAGGAAACAGGCCACAATATTAGGTCAGGTTTTATTAAGAATTTTTACTTTTTGATGATGAAAAGATTTCACTAAAATCTCAATGGATATTATCACTTGTACATTATTAAGCTTGGGTTTCTAGCTAGTTTGACTGTTTTGAAATTTTATCCTTTTAATTTTTGTGAAATTTTCTTCGTTCCTTCTAGTTTGTGTGCTTTGTTGGAACTTCTAAGCACTCCATTAAAAATGTTTCTGGTTTTTTTAAAAACTAAGTCTGTTGTGACCATTTCTTTAGCAACTAGTGCAGCCATGAAATGATAAGATAATCCATGACTTTGGTAGTTTGGTTATTAAATGGAAAAGAAGAAGTTAATGAGCTAGATTAAAATAAGTTGTTGTTTATATCTATAAAATTTAGGTTCTCAACCTTATCTCAAATGGCTGTCCAACTCCACCTTCTCAGTTGTAAAAGATGATCAATATTAATTTAAGGGTACCTTTAATTTATCGAACATATATAAATCCTGTCGAATCTAATGGTTTTGTGAAACTAATTAGGAGTTATATTTAAAAAGCAGAATCATCTAAATTTTCTTGCTAGATCTGATGATGCACCACTTCAATAATAAAAATTAAAAAGATTAAGGTTGAGGTGACAAAGACACAAAGTACTGAACCTGATGACAAGTTGTTCAATAGAATAACCCAAATATTTTATCTTTTTTTTTCCCCTCTAGTTAAGAAACTAAAGTTTACTGATTGCATCCTGCTATGGAAACTTGTGATCTTTATGATAGATGCCATTGGAGCAATTCTTTGAAAAATCATGACGACATTCATTTGATGCTCTATTTCTATAGATGATCTTAAAGTCCTTTACTTTACTTTTTTGTTAGGCAATCTCTTTTCAGCCTAACTCAGCTAATAAGAAACTAGAGAAAAGAATCAGTTCTTTCTTCATCAAAGTACTTCTGTTTGTCAGAAAATCCGGTGTAATCCAGCTTGGCTTATTAGACCTTTTATTTGAAAGTGTTTCTTGGTTGACAGTAGAAACATGTGAGAAATTCAATCATATAAACTGATAGGAGCTAGCATGTTTAGAAAGACTAACTAGCATATTAGTAGATCCAAGCTGAAATTAGAAAGTTAGGCTCTATAGTGAATTAGCATAATGTAATTCTCCCTTTTTTTAGTTCAAAAGATAAGTTCGACTATATATATTGATATGCATTAATTAGTACAAAACGGAGTGCTGGACTTTTGCACTCTGTGTTATAGAAATGGAGAAATGTTACGTTTCGTAGTTATACTTTGCCTTGCAAAAGTAGTTCCTCATTTGTCTATCTCTACTTCTTCAAAGACAAACAAAGGAGGAATATGTTACGTATCTTATTTTATTTTTGCATCCTACCTCCTTTGCCAAAAAATCTGTTACTTTGTTTTGCTCCGGTCTTTGAATGTGTGCTGAATCTATAGCTCTCTGACCAAATAACCTGCAATTGGAAATTATGTTGCTCAGGCTCTTAAACTATTAACGGATGCTTGTCGGATTCTTGAAAAGTAGTACATTATATGTGAATCCGCATTGATGGTGACAATATTTTTGAAGAGTCCGAGCAACATAAATTGAAAATTCCTCCATCTCTTTGTTTTGTGCTGATTGGATAAAAATGTGTTTTATATCCTCCGGTTTTATCTTACGATTTACTTTGATAGCGCAAGGGTTATTTCTTTTTATCACTTGCCAATCTTCTTTAATTTTTTCCTAGAAAAATAAAAGATCATCAGTATTATAGCGGAGGTTAATAGACCTCAATCTGTATATTAACAACCAAAAAGAGAATACATGTAGAAAAACGTTGAATAGGTGTACTCATGGTCACTGGTATTAGTCCTCTTAAAAACCTAAACCATTTGAATGATTAGAATGACGGTGATTAGTCTGCCATAATTTACCTAGAGATCAGTTTTTATTGCTATGGCTCTGATGATTGATCAAAATTTATTTGGATTGAGTTGTAATGTTGCTAAGTTTTACAATGGACACAATTATGGGGGAATAATGGAAAACAAAACGAAGATGAAGTTGTTTATGGGTGAGGATTATTTCTTAAGGAAATTAAACAAGACGGTTAACCCAATAACATTTCCAGGAAATGAAATGGAAAAAGAAACTTAGGAAGTGTGTGCAGTTTGTCTATGAGAAATTCACCAGTCACAACAAAAAATTAATGCTTGATTCCTAAGTGGGTGAAAAAAAGTTTGCCAATGAAAGAAATTTCTTTGATTTGACTATTGTGACTCTTACTTGTTTCGACGTTATATTCAAAATTTTACAAAGAATATTTTTGTTCTTGGAGGTTGTTTTTCCCCAATACCAGTTCCTTTAATATGTGTCATCTCATTTACAGACTGTGAAAAACAAAGAACAAAAAAAAAAAAAAAAAAAAAAAAAAAAAAAAGTTATGCCTACATAAAACATTACCCATATCATTTTTTTGCGCAGATTGTCCTTCTTTTGGGGTGGTCTTTAAATTTTGTCCCTCAAATTGGTGGTCTTTAAGTTTTGCCCGTCGCTTGAAAAAGTGGACGAAAATACTGAGGTTCTGGGTTCGAACCCCAGCTCAGGCATAAAAATAAACATAATTTCGCAAGGTAAGGCTTTGAGAAAAGTCTGCCTTATGCGGCATAAGTTGCCTTAAGGCATAACTAAAGTTATGCCGGATCCGACATATGTTGCCTTAAGGCATAATTAAAAGTTTGCCTTATAAGGAAAACTTTGCTGAATCCAGAATAACTTTAGTTATGCCTTAAGACAACTTATGCTGTCTTGGGCAGATGTTGCCTTAAGGCATAAAAGTCTGCCTTATAAATTGCCTTCTGGCATATATAAAATATATGTCGGATCCGGCATAACTTTAGTTATGCCTTAAGGCGTTTATGCCGGATCTGGCATAACTTTCCCCAAGCCTTGCCTTACGAAATTATTTTTTATTTTTGTGCCTGAGCCGGGGTTCGAACCCAGACCAGAACCTCAGAGTTTCTACGCGAAAGGCAAAAATTAAAGACCAACAATTTGAGGGGCAAAAATTAAAGACCACCCCGAATGAGGGGCATTCCTGCGAATTGCCCTACCCATATCAAGATTTTTATTTTGCTCTCTTTGACAAATTTTTTGTTCTCCCCTTATTTGAATATGCAATCTCCTTTTTTTATGTAATCTCCTTGAAATAGAATAAAGAAACAAAAGCTGAACGATAAATAGTGCACAGCTGTTTATACAAACCTGTGGACACTACTTTTCTCTGTTGGTCATTAGTGAGTCTCGCTAGCAAGAAATGAGTTAGGTAGGGACAATTCTTCTTCTTTTTTTTTTTTTTTTTTTGTGCTAAGGTTTCTCTGGCGAAGACGACTGGTTTTAATTATAAGGTTAATAAGGAAAGACTGATACGCCCAAATTACACTTTTTAAATAGGTATAAAGCGGTCATTGTAATATAGTGGTACGGAGGAGGAGGAGGTTTTGAGATGGGCATTAGAGTCCTTGGTATCTCCTCCACCACTTCCTTGCATTGCGAAGTTTCATCATTTTCGGGCATCTCTTCAATAACTATGGGCTTTTCAATACTAGCCCTCTGCGTCTTTGGTACGATTTCTTCTTCAATAACCACGGGTTCATCAACATGTGCCTTATCATCAACTATCGCCTCACCTTTCACCAACTTGTCTTCCCCGAGTACCTTTCCACTGCTAATAGTGATTGCATTGCATTTATGTTCACCATCATTCTTCAGGTTGTAATCGTGTCACTAGGCAGTGTGCCTTTTCGCCTTTGATTTAGGGTAGCCGAGATTTGGCTAAGTTGTGATTCCAATTGCTTAATGAAAGTTGAATAAGAACTCACAAGTTGCCCTATGCTACTCATGCCGTCTCTCATACTCTTCGTGTCATCTTTCATCTCTTTGACAAAGGTGTCGGTTGATCCAACCTTTTTCAACACTATTGATAGCATGTCTTCGATTTTTGAACTAGCGGGATCACTAGCGGATGGTTGACTTGAAATTTGATGGCTCCCCTTTGGTGGGACATAAGGATTAGAGCTTTAATTTGGTGATTGTTGTAATTGTTATTGTAACCACCTTGATTGTTGTCCCTACATTGTGAGTTTCCTTGATCCTTGTTTCAACCTTGATTCCCTTGACCTTGCCGCCAAGGTGCTTGATTAGATCCATGGTAGTTAGGCCGGGAACCCCCGCTTGATTGTTGACAAAATGGGCCTCTTCATCATACATTTGGAAGTATTGTTCATCTTGAGAGCCTCCTTCACAAGACCCTACCGCATTCACATTTTTAGAACCTGCTCCTATCACATGCTTTGTAAGCGCCGCCATTTGTGTCATTAATTGAGCCATGTTTTCATCTCTCTCTTCTTCCTTCTTAATTTCCTCCCGAGATAATATTTTAGAAGGACCTCCTCCAACGACCTCCGACTCTCTAGTATGCCAAGCCTCATTAGTCTCGGTTAACTTGTCGAGTATAGCACCCACCACATCAAATGGGTTTTCCATAACGGACCCCTCCGCAATATTGTTGGCCACTGACTTGTTAGCCGAGTCAAGTCACCTATAAATAGTTTGAAGGAGCACATTGTCGGGTTACGCAGACAACACATAATTCCATCATCGGATTCAGAGTCAGATATTTTCACCTGAGACAACACAAACAACAACAAAAGGTAATAGGAGAAATAAAGACTAAGAGTAGAGTTTTACAGTAATTGGTAAATTTCTAGACCGTATTCCCCGATAACGGCACCAAAATTTAATACGCCCAAATTACACCTTTTAAATAGGTATAAAACGGTCGTTGGTCAAATATAGCACCCAAAGAGGTTGGGGTCGAACCCCATAAAGAATATAGTGGAGAAATATACTTATGAAGTGTAACGCTCAGCTATTAGTCTAAATTTCTAGGGAAAGAGGAAATAATTGTTTGAATTTTGTTCTGTCACTCTAAACATGTGAGAGAAATCAAAGTTGTTTTGTAATCAATAGGAAAAATGACTAAGGTTTTGATCTCAAATGAAAGTAACGCGATTGGGTATCGAGTCAACTCGTTTAAATGCTTAGATGTAACAGATGATGGGTTATCTTGGCTTTACCAAAAGTCTTCCAACCAAATTGATAAATTCCATCACTAAGCTTTTCCAAGCCTTAGGATGTGAAAATGTGGACACCCATTTTGGTCTCAAGTTAGCTATCTTATTCCTAGCTCTAGCTATTAGATGGGGTTTAAAGCCCCAAATTCTTGATATATAACTCTTTTCCAAGCAAAGTAAAGGTATCTGGGCACAAATAATGTTGGCCACCATTAAATGTCATTACAATACAAAGAGTTAATAGAAAACATCCATGATAAGTAAATAAGTTGAATATACAAAAATCAATCACCTAAGTAACAAATTTGGTCCCACAACCCTAGCTAATGGGATTAGCTACTCATATTTAATAAAATAAAATCAATAAGTGTTAAAGCATTCATGAGCTTACAAAGTTGTTGGGGAAGACAACAAAAAGAATCTCTTAGAAGCTTCACCAACAGACTAAAGTTTGTCTTCAATGATAAGAACAAAAGCAAACTAGAAGTATGGAATATTGAATAATGAGCTCAAAGCCCTAGACAAAGTATTTATAGTCAAAAGACAGAAAGCACAAAAAAGATCAAGTGGCAAAATGAGCCGACCGAAATACGGTGGCAATTCAGATCGCATTTGGCTTATGCGATCGCATTCGGGCCGCATCCCAAAGCCCTAAATCTTGTATCTTCGTTTTAGTGACTGATGCGGACACATTTGTAGCATCGTATTCTTGTTATGCGGTCGCATTCTATGAGAGATGCCCGTCAAGCAGATTCCGGTGGCATCAAGTTTAAGTTCCTGCGCGTTTTGCTTAGGTTCCCTTTTTTTCTTCAACTCTCAAAAACCTCAAAACACGAGCACAATAAAAACGTAAAACACTACTTAAAAGAGTTTAAGAAGGGATGTAAATGATTCAAAATCCGCACTTATCAAAGCGTCACATTTTGGCCATTTCGCAAAGAATATATATAGTATGACAGCTCACCTAGGTTTTTTTTCAGTTTCGAGTATGCGGTGGCATCAAGACTTTGCGGCGTCGCATTTGATGTCGCATTTGCGCGATTTCTGGCCCTTTTCTGTTCTTTTGTTCCCTTTTTCTCCTTCAACTCTCAAAAACCTCAAAACACGAGAAAACACAATAAAAACGTAAAACACTACTTAAAAGATTCCTAAAAAAGTATAAGAAGGGGATGTAAATGATTCAAAATCCACCACTTATCAAAGACCGGAGATCCAACTAGGTTTTAATTGTTACCTTTTGACCGTTAAGCTTATTAACTCGCAAAGAATATATATAGTATGACATAGACTTACTTATAAGATTAATAAAAGAAGACGAAAGATTCACCTAGGTTTAAATTGTGATCTTTTAGCCGTTAAGCTTGATCGCGAAGGCTATAATATGACATAGACTTTCTTATAGTTATAATTAGGTGAATAAAGAGGACGGAAAATTCAACTAGGTTTAATAAATTGTTATCGTTTAGCTGCTAAATTTAACTCGTGAAAATATATAGTACGAGATAATTAAATTCTTTGTGATCATTGTTCGTTCTTCCTTTTTTATCTTACACGTATAGACTTTCTTATAGGGTTAATAAAGGGAAGATGAGATGATGGAAAGGAAAATTGCGTGAATGAAGAGATCAACCTAATCTAAAAGCCAAGATTTTTCTTTTCTTGATAGCAAATCTTGATTGACTCAAAGAATTGATTCGAAGAAAGAAATTTCACTAAGGTCTAAGTAGGGTTAATTGTGATCTTTAAACCGTTAAACTTAACATGATAAAATTATAATATATAGCCAAACTCAATTAATGTGTTGTTCCTTCTTCCTCTTCGGCTTATACATATAGACGTTAACTAGAAAGGATCGGATAAACTTCAATATGGATCCCAAGATGATTAAAATTTAATTCAATTATCATAAGGGAGGAAATCTCATCAGAGTAAATCATTTATTTTCATTTGATAAAAAATTAGTAAGACAATCTGCAACTAATTCCTCTAAATTTTTAGTACTTTTCTTAAAACGAATAAAATTTGTCTTTTTCATTCCTCAGTACATGTAAACGTATTATTTTGATTGTGTTCTGTGCAATTATTATATATTGATTTGCTTCAAATCCAATTTAGAAACTTTTTTAATGTGAGTCGAGTGACAGGTTGGTAAGTATCGGATACTAACAAAATATAAATTTAAACAGAATTCAGTTTTTAATATATTTCAAAGCAGCATAGAATATCCACTAAATATGGTTTCTGTCAGAATTGGAGAAAAAAGAATGTGCTTCTATAAAGACTGTAACGACAATAACCATATACGTATATTTTTTTTAAATTTAATTAAATATTTGTATTTAAAAAGATTAACCATTAAATTTGATTGTATTTTTACGCACACTCAAATATTGTCGAAATTATGTTTCAAAATTTTAGCCACTATAGTTCATTAGATTTTACATGTTCTTTTTATTTAAAAATGCTCACTTGTTTCAACCTTTAATTTTGTACATCCATATTTTTTTAAGGAGGTTGTATAGTTATTTTTTACTTTCTTAATGACTAAAATTAGTGAGCAATCACATTTGTTATTAATCTATGACCATCTTTTATGGATATTACTTAAAATTTTCAAAAAAATTAGTGCTCATAATAACCAAAGTTTGACTAAAAAAATATTAGTCAGCATAAAAGTGAGGCCATAAAAAAAAATGTAAGTCAGCATAAAAGTGAGGCCATAAATTCCTATATTTGAAAAGATAGTATCCAACTTTGTATCTAGTCAGCCCTCATTTAATTTCATGCCAAAATCGCTAACGATGACAACTAAGAATCCTCGAATTCAAACTATTCAAAATTTTACAGAATCCAAATTTTTCCCTATAAATAAGACACAATCCTAGGCAAAGAAACACACAACGACAACAACAAATCCATTTGATCCCATATCCAAACAAACACATTTCTCCTCATCCTTTTCTTCTTTTTAGTCATGACTAGAACGAAAGTGAAGCTTGCTTTGATTGAAAGTAACATTTCATGAGAGAAAAGTCTCATCCAAATTTTTCCCTATAAATAAGAGAAATACTTAAAAACAACGACAACAACAAATCCATTTGATCCCATATCCAAACAAACACATTTCTCCTCATCCTTTTCTTCTTTTTAGTCATGACTAGAACGAAAGTGAAGCTTGCTTTGATTGAAAGTAACACTGAGAGAAAAGTCTCATACAAGAAAAGACAGAAAGGGTACTTAAAAAAGGGAAAAGTACTCAGCACCCTTTGTGATGTTGAGACTGCTACCGTAGTTTATAGTTCTTACCACAATGAACCTCAGTTGTTTCTAGATCATGATATTGTAATTAATACCTTTACAAAGTTCTGGGAGCTGCCGGAGTTGGAGAAATCATAAAACATGGTGACACTAGGAGAATTCATCAACAAAAAAAAAAAAGGATTAAAAAGTTTGAACAACAAGTGCGGAGGGTAAGGAAGAAGGACAGAGTGAAGGAGTTCACCAACAAGGTGCATGAAGTGTTGAATGGAAAAGATATTTCCGTTGACATGAACCCTTATCATCTCATTGATCTGAGTTATGTGATCAATGAAAATCTCAAACAAGTACGTGAAGTGATGAATGCGAAGGCTGATGGAGAGGATTCCACATCAAATGCCCCTCAATCCATTGCTAGAGAAATGGTGTCTGGTGGGACCAGCTCCGAGGGGTCAAGTTCTAGATATGATGATGCACCACTTGTATTTAATTAAAAATAAAAAGACCAAGGTTTAGGTGACAAAAATACAAAGTACTGAACCTGATGACAAGTTGTTCAATAGAATGACCCAAATATTTTATCTTGTTTTCCCTCCGGTTAAGAGACTTTGTTTACTGGTTTCATCCTGCTATGGAAACTTGTGATCTTTATGATAGATACAATTGGAGCAATTCTTTAATAAATCATGAAGACATTCATTTGATGCTCTATTTCTACAGATAAATACTAAGATATAGTAATTAAATACCCTGAAGTAGATCTAGTCTTATGCTATTAATTCTGTTCAACTGAAGAAAATGCATTTTCATTTCACTTGCAATGGATTTATTGATCTATTTCCATCAATATATCATTTAATTAGTTTCTCTGTAAGGCTCCTTCTATATTAAAATCTTGCTAGCTAGGGTTGCAAGGAAGGTCAAATTCTCTTTGATTTTAGGACTACGAGCCTATTTTGTTGTGCCATAGTAGTTTCACAATTCGAAACTTGAGTTAAGGGAGTTTCAAAAAAAATTATAATCACACCTCAATTAAATCCCAATTAGAACTTGTGATGCTTAATAATGAAATACAGATCTCAAGTCTAAAAGTTTTTTAGAAGCTCTATGACCAAATTAAAACTATCTAGACCGGTCTTTATTGCTTATTCAAATAACTTGTAAATTCACTCAGACCCTTCCCTAACCTATACAAGAAAAACGAAAGACAGAAAAAAAGATACCAAATTCTGACTAAATATAACACAAATGACTATTTCATCTATCGTTCATAGTGTACTTAGTATTGGTGTAGCCACAAGAAAAGACATATGCTTTTAAATCTTACACTGAATAACCTCCTTCTTTAATTTGTATTATTTGTTTGGAACATTGTAGATCGTCAAAAGTTGCTCCACTTATTCTTTTATATATATATATATATATAACCAATGAGCTTGAGGCATCAAATTAAACTAGTAGAGAAACAGTCTAAAGAAGATTGTTAGTTGGTCCTGTTCCAGCATTATTGAGCTGACCAGAATGGTTGGCACCAAGACCATAAGGGTCTCCTCCAGTGGGATTGTTAGTATTGGTGAAGCTGGCAGCATAAGGGTCCAAGGTTCCTTCATTAATGTTGTGAACATGCTTTTCCTCTTCATGTGCAATCTTCTCTGCAGCTTTGTTCACGTGCAGATCCATGGCTGCTTCTGCCTCTCTTGCCAATCTTACCTCATGTGCTACTTCTACTCTTGCCTTTGCCAACTCCTTCTCTGCCTATTATAACATTTTGAAAATTGATTTAGGTGCCGTCTGGCCATAAAAATTATTCACTTTTTTCCGGAATCAACGTTTGGCCATGAAAATTCCGTATACAACTTGAAGTTGTATTCCGGAATACCAAAAACTCAAATAACTTGTTTTTCAAAAAAAATTCACTTTTTTACAACTACATTTCACCAAAAACTACAATTTCAAAAACTATGGCCAAACACAGCTCCAACTCCAACTCCAAAATTCCAAAAAAAAGTGAATTTTTTTTTTTTGGTATCTATGGACAAACGGGGCCTTAAGTTATATACACGGACAGTGAAGTCAGACAGAAAGGTGCAATCAATGTTCGTTTAATCAAGCAACATTCGTTTTAAAAAAAATAAAAAAAATTAAGGGGCTATCTAAGAGGACGCAACAGCTTTTGCGCAACTGCTATGCCCTTGCGTCATGCCTTAAGTGTACTTAGTAATTCAATTTTTCGCGATAGCTCGGTGCTTACTTCTTTTGTCTGGGTGAAAGAATTTTGTTAACTTATCAGTATAGTTTAACATGTTATAGTACGTGGTTAAATGCATGATTCTTTCCAGGATATCAATTATTAATACTAATCGATTGTTTGGTCAAACTTCTAAAATTTGCTTATTTTGAAAAAAAATCGAAGTGTTCTTAAAAAATTTAAAAAAAAAAAAAAAAAAAAAAAAAAAAAACTTTTGAAGAGTAGTAGCTTGTGTTTGGCTAATAATCAATTTGAAAGCACTTTTGCTAATGTTAATAGAGCCGCAATTTATGCTTGGCTAATAATCAATTTAGAAGTACTTTTGCCAATACTAATAGAGCAACAATTTGTGCTTGGCTAAGATTCCTAAAGTACGTCTTGGGAAAAAACAACTTTTTCAAATTCTTAAAAAAAAAAAATTCTTCCACTATTGCTCAAAAGCATTTTTTTTCTTCGAAAATTTGGTCAAACACCTCAATTCTCTAAAATAAATACTTTTAACTTTCCAGAAACTTTACCAAAGATTCTATAATTATGATGGGGTACTTGTAACTACCTTTTAAATAACATGATTAGGTAAAAATAATTGTGTAATATTATTCTTACTTTTTCCTCCTCCTTAGCTTCAGCTTTGGCCTTGCGCATGGCGCTCATATCATTAAACTTTTCCTTGATAGCCTGCATTTTTGCCTTCAAAAATACTTCACAAAGAACTCAGGCAGATTATTTACTCTAAAATTTGAAAAATTTTGGATTTTGATTTTGGACTAAAAAACTTTATCCATGAGAGCTACTATTTATAGGTTTGTTTGTAACTATAATTAGACAATGGTTACAAACTATTCTTCCTAGTCCGTTGAAAGAGATCTTGTTTTTCTCAATACAATGGTGAAAAAGCACAACACTTGTCAATGAGTAAGACTCTTTATATAATCTAAGTTTGTGGAATTTTTGCTTCTACTTGAACGGGTCCTTGTCTTAGACCAATGGTAGTGCACTGGTTTTTTCTTCTAATTCTTTTTCATTCACTCCTTTTTGTTTTTCCTTTAACTTCAAACTGAGTCACAATTCTATTATATTGCAATTAATTAATGATAGGTGCAATTTGTAGAAGGGGACCTTGTACAAAATCAGAATTTGGTAAACCAAGTTAATGAAAGATGAATACTAAATGTAATATTCAAAAAAGGCGAAAAAAATGGCAATAAGCTAAAACATCAAGGAGGCATAATTAGAGACGATCGAGCTTAATTAAGATTCATATAGTGATTATGAAATTTCTTTTATACATTTAGATCACTTTTAAAAGTCAAAAGAAGATGGGTACGTACCTATCAAAGTCAAATCAAATTAAATTACATTAAGCTTATTAAAAAAAAATCACCCTCAGCTAATAAAACTTAAATTCATTACAAATATCTCTCCCACAAATTAACAATGATAATAAGTGAATTTTTAATACGAAGCATTAAAAAGAATATAATATATTAATCATTAAATTAATAAGAATACTAACATTGACAAAATATTACGACCTATGGTTGGTGATTCGAGTCCTTTGCAAAACATACCATTAAAAAAAAAAACAAGGAAACAAAGACTTAAGAGAAGAGTTCTTTAGATTTCTTTTTTCTCTTCAAATTTATTTTGTGTTTGTCTTTTGAGGTTCAACCAAATCCTTTTTTGAAGCTTAACACTTATTTGTATAACATAAAAATTGCATAGATCTTCTTGATGTCTAATTTATAATAGTTTGATCGATAGGAAGAAAACAGATAAATAAAAAAGGCATCTCCAACTACAGATAAATAAAAAAGGCATTCTCCAACCTTGTTCCGACAACATATATATTATGAAAAACAGAAAGAAGAATCGTGTAATTTAAACTACAAAAAGGTAAAAATAATAAATTCATTAACCCCAAAAAATAAACCTGAAGAGTAAACAAACTCTAGCTAAAAGTTTATCACTGTTCAAAACAATGTAATATAAGAAACAAAAAAAAAAAAACTGACATAATATCAAAAATTAAAAGATTGTCGAGTATCTAAAAGAGTGGCAAACTCCAATTTATTTGAGACTAAGACATAATTGTTTTTGTTGTCGAAGTATGCATCTTCTTTCTTCCCTTCTACAGTTCAGATTTGTCGGGCTCATTTGTATTTTTTGTCTCAGAATTTTTTCTTTTGCGTTTCTTCATTATACAGCTGACAAGAAAATAAACCACAAAAAATAAGACAAAAGCAACACTGAAACTTTTAAGGAATGGAATGAGGAGGCCATGCCAACTACTAGCACCCCAATTTTTCTGATTTTCACCTCCGTAAGTAATATTACTAGGAGTATTATTTACAGGATTCCCCGAGCCAGTTACTTGTAAAGACATATTGAATTTGTTCTAGGGAAGTGTACTGTAAGAAGAGAAAAAAAATATGTTGTGAAGATGGTGCATAGGAGAGGGTCGGAGAGACCTTTATTTATAGGTAAAATAAATATGATGTACGTACTCCCTTATTCATGGAAAGAACAAAAAAAAAAAAGGAAAACAAAAAAATAGGAAGGAGTAAGTAAAGAGGATGTAACAAGTTTACTTATTAATGTAACATCATCCTATTTTTGGTTATAAAAGAAAAAAAAGTGACTTTCCTTATTCATATGCTTGCCTTAAATTTTATGGAAAATAACGTATAAAGAGTCTTTGAAATCAAGAAACAATCCCATGCTAGCAAAAGGAAAAAAAAAAAATACGAACCATACATAAAGTAGAAAGGCAAAACAATATTACTAATTTATAATTAGTAATTCTATCGGTAAGGTCAAATATTAGGGTACCACATTCTTGGGGTAACAATAATTTTCGGAAAAATCTGGTCCAAAGAGTTTAAATTCAGAAATAATCCCACAGAACAGTTCGAAAGCATAATGCATCATTAATGAACACCCTTAAATTTTGGGGTTAAATGCACCCGTAGTCATTTTGAGGGTGGTTGTTTGAAATATAACAGTTCTTGTACTTATTCAAATTTTAGTGCCCTGAAGTTCAGTTTTTGTAGTTGGCAGTGATTTTAGAAGTTCAAACTTCAGGTCACTGTCCTGAATTTCGAACTGCAATTTCTACAGTTGCACCTATGTACTCTTCTGCCACCCGATAAAGCCATTGGCATTCAAGCAGAGCACCTTAGAAACTCCATAAAGATGTTTTGTCCCATGCAATTGGGTTACTAGAAGTTCTACTTTTTTAAAACTCGTTTGATTTAGTTCCTTGTAGCACCAAATCCAAATGGGAGCTGCAGAAGAAGTGTAACAAGAGAAGCCAGCAACCAAGTGACTGAATTTTAAATACATTGTAAACTATAGTTATATGGAATATTTTTTAAATAACATCATTGAAAGTGACGATCTAATGTCATTTCTACTAAATTTTGTAGAGAGAAATGCAACACAAGCCTATAGAAAGACCGAGTGACGGTAAAATAAGCTCAAGCACTCCTTAAATTTTGGAATTAACCTTTTTTAAAAATTTTAAAAAAAAAAAAAACGTGAAGAATACCAAATTATAGAACAGTGACTAATTAGATGCAACCATTACTCGTTATTCTAACATAGTGTCATGACCGATAATTTAGCGATTAAATTACTCATATCTATTCCTTTATGCTAGTAGGCAATCATTCATGGAATAGATATAATATAAAGAAAACAATATATATAGTAGTAGTATCAATGAGATCATGGGCAGAGCTAGGGTATTGCAACGGGTTCATCTGAATTCTCTTTGTCGAAAAATTATACTGCATATATAAGGTTAAAATTATTTTTGATGTACATATATTAGATATTGAATCCCATTTCGGCTTCTTTAATTTCTATGTTTATTTCCTTATGTTTTGAATCTCCTTAATGAAAATTCTGACTTCACTAATGACGAGACGACAATATCATAAAAGAAATCCACGAGGGTCTAAAACGTAAATATACAGTCAATTTGAATTCCAATCCACAAGAGTACATGGAACATCTAATAACAGATTGAAGCAGAATTGGGATGCAGCCCAATGCTATATCATGACACAAGGAACAAAATTAATATACAATTCTTCTATAAGTATTTTGCGGCAAGCTTGTCGAAAATTTGTATACTGTTATGAAAATACTGTGAAATAATAAATTTAGTCGAAAATTATGATTTTTTGCAGAAGCATAATACTTTATGAAATTATGAGTTTTTGCAAAAGTTTTGAATTTTTCAACATATTGTCGTCGAAAATATTTTTCTTTTAGAAATATTAGGCCCTTTTTCGATGGCCTTTCCACAAAAGTTTCTACTACTCTTTTCGTCCTATGCATCATCAGTGCATCTTAAAACACAAAGTATAGGCAGAGTGCTACCAAGCAATGTTGAAATAACGCATTAAGAAACAGAGTCTTAAGAGAAAGTCCTTCAGATTTACCTTTTTTTTTTTTTTCATCAAATTATTTTATTTCTGCTTTTAGACGTTCAACCAAATCGATCATTAATAGCTTAACATCTCTTTCTAGAAATTGCACTAATTAACCTTCTTGATATCTAAGTTAGTAGTTTGATGGGAGGAAGCATAAATAATAAAGAACTATCCAACACATTATGAAAAACAGAAGAAAATTCGGGTAAAAATCACAACTTCATTAAACCTAAATTAAACTTGAACGTAAAGCAAAACATAAGTAACAATAATTTCTCACTCTCTCCAAACAATGTAACAAAAGAAACAAAAAAGTTAACATAATATCAAAACTTAAAAAGAATAATGTCGAACTATATTTTCTTCCCTCTACACTTTAGACGTAGCATCATCACTTTTTTTTTGCATCATCACTTTTTTATTGCCTCGTCAATTTTTTTTGCCTCATCATTTTTTTTTGCATCATCACTTTTTTTTGCCTCATCACCACCCCTTTCTTCAAGATCACTATCCTTTGCCTCTTTATTTGTGGAGGAATTTCTTCTTTTGACTCTGTCATAGATATAATAGAGCAGGCCCAGCACAACGAAGCCTAAAACACCCCAAAGGTATTTGTTTGAGATATGCCAACCATCTTCATTATTCAATTTTGTATTAGTACTACTATTTCCTAGAGGAACAATGTTCTCCAAAGCAGTTGTTTGAAAAGACATATTGGATTCAACTAGAAAGAAGAAGAATGTAAGAAGAGAAATTTATTTTGTGTGAAGATGGTACATAGAGGAGGGTCCGGGACACCCCTATTTATATTTTACATGTATCATCATGTGTTAAATTCTTGGAAAGATACAAAAAAGGGAGGGAGGGGGGGGGGGGGGGAGAGGAAAGAGGAAGTAGGAAGAACTAAGTAATTTTCCTTCTTAGTAATAAGAAACATCCAACTTAGTAATTTTCCTTCTTAGTAATAAGAAACATCCAACTATTTGTGGTTCGAGAAAAAAAAATATAGAGAGAGAAAAAAAGTAACTTTCCTTATTGATATGTTTGCCTTAAACATTTATGGAAATAAGGCGCAACGAGTCTTTAAAATCAGGCCAAATCCATCGTTGGCCCCTCGTAGTCGTCTAGATTTTCCACTTAGACACTTGCCTAAGAGGTTTTTCTACTAAACACTTATACTACCCGAAATTTGTTCCAGTAGACATTTTTCGCTGAATCAGCCAAATTTATAAAGTGTGTGCAATACACTCGTTGCTGATGTGGCAAATGACGAATAAAATGAGGACATGTGTCTTTAATAGTAAAAAAAAAAAAAAAAACTATTTTAATATTTAATAACAAAATAACAACAATACTCTCAAAAAGTTAAAAAACTTGATTTACACCCAATCAAAAAAGGACACATTATTAACAAATGAAAAAAAGAAGAAAAAAAGGACACATTGAAAATTCTTAAATGAATAGTTGTTTTTGGTGTTCTTCACCATCTTCATGTGTGTTCTTATTCCAGCCACGATTTTAATCCAAATTTTCAAGAGAAACTCCTCCAAATTTGTTATAACTTCATCTAAAGGTTCCCCACGAAGACCCAAAGACAATCTCACCATTAATTTCTCAAAATTTTCATCAAATCAATTAACCCATTTTAAACCTTCAAGCTTTCTAAAGACTCCATTAATGGCATAAAGATAGTCACCACCTGATGCAAGAATAAGAACGAAAATACAATAAGCAAGAAAAGAAAATGATAGATAATTTGACACAACTTAAGACCCAATTTAGCAACCAAAGTTATAAAAAACTAAGACCTCTAAATTAAGAACAAAAGAAATACCAAATTCCTAGGAAGGCCTCAAGGGATTTGACTCCCAAGCAACCTTTCCTCTCAACAACTACACAATCAAAGGCTTCACAAGTTCTCAACTCTCAAGAGTTTCACAATAGCAAATATCAATAGTCAAAATAATCTGTCTTCCAAATGAAATAAACTACTATCTACACTAGAAATATAAAGAAGACAACTAAGTTGTTACAGTTCTACCCTTAATGAAGTAAGGGCCTTGTTTGGATGTCTTCTTTGGCAATGGAACTTGAAATTGCAAATCTTCAAGTAATAGCCACATTGCAAGCACGGCCCTCTTCAACAATATTCTCCAAACCGCCCTCGCATGCTATCATGAATACTTGGAATCCCCCAGAAGGCTCTAGAGTGTACTCAGGTATGTCTCTCCTCATGAATAACCCTTGCATAACTTGAAGTTCTCTTGCTTGGCTCCTTGTGAAAGGTCTTGATGCAACTCGGATTGTATCATTCTCCCCTTCTTGAAAAGAATTTGTTCTCAAATTTAAGGGGTCATCATCATGCACATCCATAGGGGAGAGGTCACACACATTGAAGGTGTTATGAACTTGGTATTCGAGTGGAAGATCAATTTTGTATGCATTGTCATTGAGTCTCTAAAGTACCTCGAACGGACCATTTCCTCTAGGCATCAACTTGGTCTTCTTTTTGTTGGGAAACCTCTCCTTCCGGAAGTAACATGAGTTTGGGTGTAAATTCAGTTTTTTTTTTTTTTAAATCTTTTTTGTGAATATTATTTTTCTTTTGTTTATTAAATAGATTTATCCAAAAAAAAAAAATCATCTTTCTTGTCCCGTAAACGCTTAGGGAGAGAAAGGTGGCGGTCTTCATTTTTCCGGTGAACAAGATAGCAATGGAGGAATGTTTTTTAAATGGAGAAGAAAGAGAAAAAGAATAAAGAAGAAAAAAGAAATAAAAAGAATTAAAAGGAAAAAAAGAAAAAAAAATCTGCTTTTTGGGCTCTTCACCCGCCAATTTGGTGTGGAAATTAAGCAAGTTGCCAAGTCAATGAAAAGTGTCTAAATGGCATAGACGGGTCCGACCTCAGGTGTCTAAATGAAACAAGGTTTAGTTGAGATGTTCAAGTGAAAAATCTTGACGTTGAGATGTTCAAGTGAAAAATCTTGACGACTATAAGGGGCTATCAATGTGTTTGGCCTTGAAATCAAGAAACATTCCCATACTAGAAAATGAGGAAAAAAAGAAGAAAGGAACCATAAATAGAGTGGAGAAGAAAAATAACACTATAAATGTTAATTTTAGTTTTATTCTTTTTGGCCCAAATGTTAATTTTATGGGAATAATCTATATTACGGTGACATTCTTGATGCAACAATAATTTTATGGAAATTTGGTCTAAAGAGTTTAAAATCAGGAAATAAGAAGATCAAGGATTTAGAAGTTGCGAATTAGGAGTTGAAAGTGTGGTTTTCAAAATATATATCAAACTCTTAACTTTAATTTTTTTTTTTGACATATATGTATTAAGTTTGAGTAGAATATTTACGGCTGCACGTATACTAGTTCATGTGGCATGCATCCAAGCTCGAAAAATGTGACTCAATGTGGTCAAAACTGCCTGGAGAGTCTGTGTAATGCTGATTGCGATGTGACTTATGATGTTAATATTTGTAGATGTTAATATGATTGTAGCTCTTCTACAGAGACCACTAATCCCTTTGAGCCCCTTAAATTTTATCAAAGTAATATTATATAAATGTCACATAGTTATCTCCAAGTTATCATGCTCAATAGCAATTATCGTGGACGTTTGATTGGCTCAAACCTGTCCATGGACCTTGACGTGTAATGCTATATGACAGGAATACCCCTGTACTGTTGTAAATTATCCTCTCTTTCATTTCGAGCTATTGATACCTTAATCATGAGTAAATCTTCTTGTATTTGCCTTGACCTTAACAGAACTCCAGTGTGGCCCGGACACACTTTGACCTGGTCAAAATCTTGACAAGGTGGATTGATGTGTCACGTATTTCAGGAGAAGGTTCAAATTTACCCTTCTACTTTTGACTACATGTTAAAATTACCCTCTGTTATATTTCACTTAAATTTTGTTTGTTGTTTCTGAAGCTTTTTGGGAAGATTTGAAATTTTAATATTTACAATAACTATGTCATAGCTTAATCTTGAAACACAAACTGATCGAAGAAATAC
This sequence comes from Lycium ferocissimum, assembly GCF_029784015.1. NCBI lineage: Eukaryota > Viridiplantae > Streptophyta > Magnoliopsida > Solanales > Solanaceae > Lycium > Lycium ferocissimum. Next base: position 15,655,475 of record NC_081348.1, read on the forward strand.
AATTTCCAGTCAAAGCGAAAGGCTAAGTGATTCATTCCTCCAAATACAGGTACAATGTTATTCCTCATGAAAATATTCAACTCTTGCCAGCCACTTTGTCAAACTAGCTACCTCGATATGTCGAGAGTGAGAATGGTGAAAGCAGCAGAGGAACATGAAAATGATCCCATTTCTGGGATTCTTTGATCTCAAACACAATAGAGACATAAGGAAAAAATCCATCAGGATTGTACTTACCGGTGTTGAAACTTATCCGGTATACACCTGGGACCAAAGCTTCAACCATGTTCATCAACTGACCACTTCGACCATCTTTGTCTGTAGCTGAAGACCCTAGTAATATCCAGCCACCAATATCAGCTTCGCCAAATTGTGGTCTTGCTAGGTTGTCTTTCCACATCTCCAGTCGTACTTCAATGTCATTCGCTGGACATCCACGACTAGTATCCAGAACATGGGTTGTAATGGGCGGGCGAGTTCTCTTTGGAATATGAGCTGGTTTTGCTCCAGTTGCAGCAGTCAAATGTGCTCCAACAATGTTTACACGATCTTCTACAATTTAAGGTTCAATGGAAAATATAACATATGGTACTGAACTAGGAACTGCAGATAGAGATTATACTTTCAAGTGTATATTAAATATTACTTGAATTGTAGAAACAGTTAGCATCACTTTATACTTCCAGTAGAGTTATTCTAGAAGATGCATCAGGAAATTGAATAATTGAGAAGACCAGGCAAAGATGTTTTGCAGATGGCATTGTCTACAAACTCCACGAAGAAGGGCATAAATAATTACTAAACATATCCGATGACTAGAGATTCATAGGCCAGAAAATAGAGTAGATTTGAAGTCCTTCAATAGTAAAGTTTATGAAGAGAAGATCTGAACGAAATTGTGCTCATTTAGAAAACATTGAAAGGACTTTTACACAACTATGTAAAGCAAATTAGTATAGTGGGAGAATGAGGAGCAACTTCTCAAATTTTGAGATTAAGATAATAAATTGCGTAAATACAGAGAAGCAATTAAAGCCAATAAACGTCCAACATAAATAAAGAGATGGAATCACCTTCTGCTTTTGTCGCAATATTAGTTGTAGACAAGGGTTTAATTGTCGGAGCAGTATCTGCTTTGTCTGAGAAGAGCTTGGAAAGGCGTAATTCAGTTATTTTCATTTGCTCCTGGGCTGCAATCTCAAATTCAATTATTGGTCTGTTCTGGTACCGTATCTACAATAGATAAAGTTGAAACGGAACATGGGTCAATCTTTAAGTGACAAAACAGAAAACAAGTTTATTTCACCACTGTCCCAGTAGATAAAGTAATACAAATAATCTGTTGTTTGGAAAGAAGGCTACGAACTCTACTCCCTGATCTCTAAAATTGTGAAGAACAGTGATTGAAGGCCATCGGAGAATAAAACCGAGGAAATTTCTGTTATTTAATTCTAATAGGTCAAACTTATAAAGATTATGCGTGCAATGTGCACCGATACTTTAGCATTTCCTCTCGAACCATTTCCTCTCGAACCCCTTTGCTGCTGCTCTCTTGGCCTCAGATAAGTTTTACCTTGTGATAAAACTGTTTGGTATAAAGCTCCACCTAGCCTGTCCATTGAAATGAAAATTGCTCCTCAATGTATCTCTGTTTATTAGGATACTCATGACTGGAATCTTATGAAAGTTCAGTTTTTGAGCAGACTAGGGGTCCATTCACGATCTTTTCGATTATATACGTGACAAATAATAACACCTATTTCTTGATTCATTGGACATAGCTATTGCATTGTCCATTTTCCCCCCTTAATGAGTGAATGTTATTTTTTCCATGAGGACATCTCTTGGCCCTTGCTCTTCCTAATCGGATAAGAGCTACTATCTTTTCCTACAACTCACGATGGACTTCGAAAGATCACTCCTTTATGATGCAAAGGGATGGAGGCCAGATTTGGCATTCTCACATCAACTAAATTCATTTTCTATATCTCAATGCACTGTGAGCCAACAAGAGATCAAACTCTGGTGGTTTGCATGAACTGTTGTAAGGATGCCAAGATATCAAACTTTGGAGAATAAGTTCACAAGATAAAGTTCAAACTGAGAGTCTATCTTGACCCTTGACATCAGGGGGACATGAACAGAAACTCTACCCTTTTAGCAATGCAGGATTGCACTAAATACTCCAATGGATTTTTTGAAACTCAATTGATTCGTGTCCGAAAGTTAAAAGCTTTTGCTCTCAAATGTAAGATTATACCATTTACGATTATAATTGAGGTTACTAAAAGATAAATGATCATTCAATCTTCACATCTAGAGACTTTACCTTCAACTCTGCAAGTATCTCAGGGGTACTTCTTCCTGAAGCACATATCAAGAAGACAAATCCAAACTTCTCCCTATAGCGAGCATTCCACTCAAACAGTTCCTGCAGGATCAATTATTAAGTAAACTCCCAACGTTGAATGCACAAAGTAAAAGTTGACCTACTTGCACAGAGAATTTAATCGGTTGGCCCAATCAACAACCAAAAAGGGTCAACATACTATTTTACATTTGATTCATAGATTTCTTAAACTGCATATATGTTTAGATCAAAATACCTGTAACGTAGATTCATTAGCAGTGGCGAGAGCTGTTGACTGCTCTCCCTTGCTCCACCTGGAATAGGAGACATTAAATTTTAGCTTCCGGTCGGCCGGCAGAAGGGTGGGCATGGGGAAGCCATAGGACAGAACAACAGCATTAAAACAGTTCTCTCAAAGCACATAAATCGTAGCAATATTGCTGGTTGTGAACGTTGAGCCTCTAAAGCCAACATGTAGGTCAGTGTCACAGAGATACAAATATTAAAATGGATGTGCAGTTATACAGGATTAGACAAATAAAAAGTTAGCATATCTGGCAGAAATTTCAAATAGCACACATATAAGAAAACTTGAAGATATCGCCAAAAGAAGCCCACAATTAGCATTTTTTATTCAATTTTGTTGTGATAATCATGAAACGCCATTAAATTTCAAGAACTTAAATTCTAGTTGCACATAGCTTCAAGCACAAGTGTAAAAATACTAAGTCAGTTTTCAGAATTTAGATATTCTAGAATTTCTTACCTAATATCTTAGATACTACAAGGGTCTCTACAATATTATGTATTGACAACTTAGATATTTGTCTTTTAAATACCTAACACCAACCAGCCAATATTTGAACTTCAAAAAAAAAAAAAAAAACCTAACTTTAGCAGGGATCATGATGAGAATTTACATTTTGGCCGAGCAAGTAGCAAGATTTATTCAAACTGTTAAAAGCAAGAAGTAAAAAATAAAGATTGGGCATAAGCAACTCATTTCCCAAAATCAACTTAGACAAGAAAAAAAACACTAAATGTTCCACTCAATCTTAAGAAAGAAAATAAAAGGAAAAACTTTGAGGTATTACTGGGCAAAAGTAGGGGTTTTGTGAGGGGTTTGACCAATTTGAGGATGAGCAGCAAAAGCTTCAAGCCATCCAGTTACATCAACCTGACCCAGTTCAAATTAGTAAATCAATTAGTAATTAACATGTGTAAAGTGGAAAGGAAAAAACAAGAAACGAAATTGGGCAGTAACCTTGTTGAACCAGATATGTCTGGCAGCATGAATGGCATCTTGATGGGTTGAAAAAGGTCCAGCTAATACCATTTCCTTGGCGAATTTGGTACTGCCACAGCATGCCAAGAAATCTTTTTCATCAAACAATGATGATCCCATTTTGAGGACTCCAAATTGGGTGTAGAGTTTGCACTGAGCAAGTTGAGACAAGTTTCTAGTGAGAAGTTTGAGCTAGTGATGAAAATGGAATCTGTGATTTCGTTTGCAGGGATCAACCCAAGAATTAGTTTATTTATTTTATGTTTTAGAAAATCATTTGATACTCAAAACTCAATTTTTTTATTAAACTTACATCCCTTTAATTTTAAATATTGTAAAATCTCCTACCTTTTCGTATTTTGTCTAACAAAAATATATTTTGTGTTATAAAATGAAGCTAAAAGAGTCACAATATTAAAGGATGAAAACCATAGAAATAGAGTGACAAAGAGGAGAGATTTTATTGTTCTTCCAAGATGTATTACAAGTGTATCTCATATGAAAATTTATGCCTCTATTTATAGTAATACATATGTATTTAATATATGAAATGGTGGAAGAAAATGGGAGAGCCATTAACATGGTGGAAGAAAAAGGAAGAACCATTAACATGGTGGAAGGAGCATTATATTTGAGAAATGGACATTCATAATTTCATAACACTCCCCCTTGGATGTCCATAGATGATGTGCATCGTTAAAAACCTTATTGGGAAAAACCATGGGAAAAAGCCTCGATGAAGGAAATAGAGTACACATATCTAGTAATACGCTTTGAGAGTTGCCTCATTAAAAACCTTACCAAGAAAACCCAATGGGACAAAACTTGATTAAGGAAAAAAGAGTACAACGCGTATTTTCACTCCCCGACGAAGACCAAGATTCGGATGTCGGAGTCTTCGCATTCCAATCTTAAATATCATCTTCTCAAGAGTTGAAGTTGGCAAAGATTTGGTGAACAAATCATGGATTGTCACTTGAACGAATTTGTACATCGCATCACCATTCTTGGAGATCATGTGAAAAATAACTTTGGTGAAATGTGCTTCGTTCTATCTCCTTTTATAAATCCTCCCTTTAATTGAGCTATGCATGCGCATTATCTTCATATAATCGTGGGTATTTTTGTATCACATTTCAAGCCACATCTTTCTCTCGATGGAATGTATCAACGATCTCAACCACACACATTCTCTACTTGCTTCATGAATAGCTATTATCTCGGCATGATTAGAAGAAGTAGCAACAATGGGACTGCTTTGTGGATCGCCATGATATAGCGATACCTCCGCATGTAAACGGATAGCTGTTTGAGATCGAGCTTTATGTGGATCAGATAAATAACTCCGTATCCGCATAACCAACAAGAGCCGTACTACCTTTGTTAGTATAAAACGGACCCATATCGCTAGTTCCTTCAAATATCGCAATATATGCTTAACTCCGTTCCAATGTCTTCGTGTAGGAGAAGAGCTATATCTTGCTAGCAAATTAACAGAGAACGCTATGTCAGGTTTTGTAGCGTTAGCAAGATACATAAGTGCACCAATTGCACTAAGATATGGTACTTCAGGACCAAAAAGCTCTTCATTTTCTTCTTGAGGTCGGAACGGATCTTTACTCACTTCAAGTGAGCGAACAATCATTGGAGTACTTAAAGGATGCGCATTGTCCATGTAAAATCGTTTTAAAACTTTCTCTATATATGATTGATGGATAAAGATCCCTTTTGTGAAATGTTCAATTTGCAGACCAAGACAGAGTTTTGTCTTTCCGAGATCTTTCATCTCAAATTCTTCCTTCAAATATTCAATCGCCTTTTGGAGCTCTTCTGGAGTTCCAATGAGATTTATGTCATCAACATAAACAGCAAGTATAATGAACCCTGATTTTGTTTTCTTAATAAAAACACATGGACAGAGATGAGATCATTTATATAACCTTCATTTACCAAGTACTCACTGAAGCGATTGTGCCACATGCGCCCTGATTGTTTTAGACCATACAATGATCTTTGTAATCTGATTGGATACATTTCCCGAGACTTTAAACCAAATGCTTAAGGCATTTTATATCCTTCAGGAATTTTCATCTAAATTTCATCAAGTAAGCCACATAGGTGACAAAGATCCATCAAGATAAATAATGTGACATTTTCGATGTTTGATTTTTGGTCCAATAAACATTACGTTTACCAAGATGCATCATTTTACTTGGTAATTATTTCTACGTCAGCATGCTTTAAGAAACGTAGAACTCGAATCCTCATAATTTTATACAATATTGCGCGCCATATTGTATCAAAGATATTGTCAACAAGATATCATTTTGTATCGGTTCGCAATTCGACATAACTTGAGATCTCATCACTTCATTATTTTCAGTACCGAACCTCTCATAAGGTTTATGAAGTGTTATGTCGTAGCTCTTCAAGAGCACTTTGCCTCCTTATTATGATCATTTGCTCCTTCCTTTTTCAAGGATTATTATATTTGGAACCGATTGGTCTACCATGCTCCATGCATGTTATAGACTCTGTCCTTCGGGGACATTAGAAGCATTTTGCGGATGAAATATGAAATAGTTGGGTCGGCAAATGCTTCCGAGATTTGACTTGAATTATCCGAGGATCATCTTGATGATAATTCACAACATATTTCTTTTTTGCTTATTCTCTCCCCCTTATTTTAGTGACATATGTCCCCATTTTCTTTGGGAAAATCCATCCGTGTGCATCATGGTATATCCATTAATCATGTACCGCACATCAAATGCTAAAAGATGTAAATATCTAGTTCCGACCACCGAACCAAATATGAGGGGAGAATTTATCAAAATTTATTGATGAAGCATACAAGTGTTGTTGTATGCAATATATCATATCTCGGACCAACATACGAAACTCGTTCTCATAAGCAATGGTTTAGTATTATGGAGGCATCTAGTGCCAAACCAACTTAGATATAAACCAAAGATTATCAAGATGATTGTCTTGATTACATATTCTGAAAATTGTGCTTCCAACTCAATCATTTTGAGCAAGCAACTTCGTAAATGTCAAACTGCCAGTTGACAATAAACATACATGTGACCGTCTCGTAGATGCATCTATTTAAGACATCACATTGCAGGTGAATGGGGCCCACATTCACCTTTTATATTTTTCAGAATTTTGGGGATTCAGTCCCAACATTAGCTGGTGTAATCAACTTATCATGAGAACAAGCAACACAAACAAATTTTTGAAGAATCTTCTAGTTCTTCAATATGTTTTTAATACTCAATAGCACATCAGATTTAAATCAGGATGATCAAAATGGTCTTGTCAACTGATAAAATTATATGTACCCGTAAACTTCAAGTTTACGACGACGAGTGCTATTTCTTTTAATAAACTTCAGGTTTACTATTGCATGAAATTGTATATTAATAAACTTCTGGTTTATCGTGGTATGTGATCTCATCATGCTCGAGTAACATTTCACTTGTGTATTTCTTACCCATAGTAACTTGAAGATATTTAATATTCCGATCATTTGTAGTCTCAACATGATAACCAATTTTATTGTTAGTAAACTTCAGGTCTACAACAGTGTTCCGATCGTACCAATTACGATCTACGATGAATGGTATTATCATATATAAATAATCAGATATTATTTGGACATTGCTAGTGTTATGATACTTGTAAATAAATAATTAGCTCTTCTGGAGCCTTTGATCATTAATTTCTATTATCAAATATTTCTTAAATACTTGTACCATGAAAGCAAATTTCGACACCTTTCGGTGTCACGAAACAAACATTGAATTCTAAACTTCAATATTTCAAACATCTCCTTCAGGGAGATTCATCATTAACATCTGAACATTTTGTATCATCTGAACATTTTGTATCAAAGAGGCAACCACATAGTTATTAATTCCTTCACGGGAAAATACATTAATTGTTATTTCCTTCGAGGAAATCAATAACAATTAACCATAATGTATTAATGGGGTTATAGCAGAACCATTCTACTCTGCTCCCTTTTGCCTTAGAATGATACTTTGAAAAAATTATTTAAGATGTTTCTGCGTACGACAGGTACGTGTTGCTATGTCTTAATTTCATACCACAAAAATAACATGTATATTCCTTGTATTTTGTCTCTCCAGGAGAAAAGTTGTGGTATTTGTTCATTCACTTCGGAAATGAAACTCGATTATTCAAATGTGCTTGCAATACAACGTTCATTAATAACTCGTTATTTTGCTTAAGCACAAGAAGACATTGCTTGAGAATATTTCTCAGATATTTTACTTCAGTTCTTTCTGCTTCAGGAGTGAAGTTTAAAGTTTTACTACTTCGGGAGTAAATTTTAAAGTCTTGCTACTTCAGGAGTAAATTTCAAAGTTTTACTACTTCAGGAGTAAATTTTCAGATTATTTATTAACTCGGGATTAAATTTCATAATTCTACTACTTCGGGAGTAGAATTAAAAGCCTTTCTACAAACTATCACATTCACTTCGTAAAATGGATCTATATTTGCAACATTTATCAAAAGTTTTCATTCTTCAGAATAAAACATAATTATCCGAACGTGTCTTAAGCATATCAAATCGTGATAGCTTATAACCTCTTTTAAGATATTGCTACTTAGAACAAATTGAGGCATACATATTTAGTCCCAACAATAAACCCATAAAAATAATCCCACTTCTGGTGGTTATAGACATAAATAAATTTAATCATAACGAGATTTAATAAATATTATCACTTCGAGTGTCTTGTAAACTCTCATTCTTAGTCATTTAAGGGATATAAAATTAACACCATAATCCCTTATAACAATATTGTTCTTCAGGAACACTTTGAGGCATAAATGGTCTAGAACTAATTAGGTTCTCTCAGATCCGATGAATCCAACAAAGTGATATCATTAGCATAACAAGATTAAAAACAAGTGGAGTAATAATTTACTCACCTGGCTTTCGGAGCAATTGCTGCTAATATGAAGCACTGCAAGATCTTATACCTCTTTGAAATATGAATTAGCACCAAAAGCTCATATGTCTAATGTTAAATATGATTTGATAGATTCATCTAAATTAATAGCAAGCACGTTTTTGAAGGATCACAAGGTTTTAGAAATAAAGAACATGGAGTGTACCCATATGTTAAATATTTGACCAAAATATGCATGCTTGCAAAATAAGCTAGCAATGCAAAGAATGAACTTACAAAGAAAGGCAATATTATCAAGCACATATTTGAGGGTGCTAGGCGTCCATACCTCACATGGGTAGTGATTTCTTTAAAAATGCACATACCTTATACCCGAGCCTTACGAGTTAGCAAAGACCAGAGCTTCTTCGCTAATATCATAACATCTTGTTGATAATCTTTCACTCGTGCAATTAATTGCACAACGAGCTAGATAGAAAATAAAACTCAAAATAGCAGAGTCTCGTGCTGATAACGTGTTATAAAATGAAGCTAAAAGAGTCACAATATTAAAGGATGAAAACCATAGAAATAGAGTGACAAAGAGGAGAGATTTTATTGTTCTTCCAAGATGTATTACAAGTGTATCTCATATGAAAATTTATGCCTCTATTTATAGTAATACATATGTATTTAATATATGAAATGGTGGAAGAAAATGGGAGAGCCATTAACATGGTGGAAGAAAAAGGAAGAACCATTAACATGGTGGAAGGAGCATTATATTTGAGAAATGGACATTCATAATTTCATAACATTTTGCAATTTTTACTACTATATAGAAGCACCACATTGGTGCACTTTTTGGTCGTCCGTCCGTGGGCCCCAAAAAAAAATTTGTGGGCCCACATATTATTAAACACAAATCAACTAATATTTAGGTCCCCATATTAAACACAAACCAACCAATATTAAAAAAAAAAAAAATTTTGTGTTCGTAGCAAACACTAATATAATAAAGTTTTAGATATTTTAACATAAACTACAATTTAGTTGGTCCACATATTAAACACAAACCAACCAATATTTAAAAAAAAAATAAACAATGTCATATTAAAAAATCAAGCAACATAAAAAAAAAGTGAATCCCATATTAAAAAACAAACAATGTGCAAATTTTGTATTCATAACAAACACTAATATAATAAAGTTTTATATAGATCACAAACTACATAAATCGTGTTTTGAACATTTAGTTGTGGAACCCATTATCTCCAAACTCATTAAACACAAACCATATTAATAAAATCAAGCAATATTCCCATAAAAAAAAAAAAATGTCAAAAAAAAGTGTATTCGTAGCAAACACTAATATAATAAAGTTTTAGATACGGAGCACAAATTCAATGTTATATTAAACTCAGTGTGTGTGTGTATATATATATATATATATATATATATATATATATATATATATAAAAGTGGAGGGTGGGCCCTATACTTAACAAAATCAAGCAACATATTAAAAAAAAGTGAATAACCCCATATTAAAAAACAAACAATGTCAAAAAAAAAGGACTTTGCAAATTTTGTATTCATAACAAACACTAATATAATAAAGTTTTATATACGGATCATCTAATCTAAATACAATGTTATATTAATCGTGTATTTGAACTAAAATAAATTACTTAAAAAAATAAAGATATAATAAAAAAGAGATTAATGTCGTAAAAAAAAAAATCAAATAGACATCAAATAATGAATAAAGTAAATTAGTCAAATTATAATTCTAATCGACGTTTTCTTAAAAAAACCATGCAAAAGACAACCAAGTAAAAAGCTAACGGAGAATATTTAAAAAATTAAAAAATAGTATTTCATCATTAATAAAATCAAGCAATATAAAAAAAAAAAATTAGAATCAAAATCAAAATTTGATAAAAAATAAAAAAACTTTAAAAACAATGTGAAAAAAAACGCTTAAATATTGCTATTGTTTTATTTGTAGAGAGTGAAAATAGTTTCCTTTTAAACACTAATATTAATAAAGATTTTTAGATACGGAGACAAATTACAATGTTATATTAATCGAACATAATATATAGTCTATATATATATAATCACTTTGAACAATTACAACATAGATGTAATGTGTGTGTATATATATATATATATATATATATATATATATATATATATATATATTAAACACAAATCAACCAATATTAAAAAATAAACAGTGCAAAAATAATGTCAGAATATTCGTAGAAAACACTAATATAATAAAGTTTGGGCCCTATACATAAAACAACACCAAGCAATATAAAAAATGGACCAACCATATTAACAAAATCAACCCATCTCCAAATCACGAAAAAAAAAAAAAAAAAAAAGCAATATAAAAAAAACCCCATATTAAACACAAAAAAAATAAAAAATAATGTCCAAAAAAAAAAAAAAGGACATAAACTACAATGTTTTGTAAACACAAACCAACCAATATTTAGGTAAAAAAAGTGCAACCCACCATCTCTAAAACACTAATTTTCAAAGTATCTCAGTCCCATATTATTAAACACAAATCAACCAATATTAAAAAAATAATGTCAAAAAAATGGATTCATGTTAGTTGTGAGCCCACATATTAAACACACCAACCATTATGGGAACCCACCATCTCCAAATGACCCCATATTAACAAAATCAAGAATATAAAAAAAAAGTGAATCCCATATTCAAAAAGTTGCAAATTTTGTATTCGTAACAAACACTAATATAATAAAGTTTTATATACGAGCACAAACTACAATGTTATATTAATTGTGTTTTTTTATATTAAAATCAAGCAATATATAAAAAAAAAAAAGAAAAAAAAAGTGAATCCCATATTAATAATCTAAATATAAAAAATAAAAAATGTTGAATCCCATATTAAAATAACAAACAATGTTGCTATTCCGCAAACACTAATGTCATTTATTTGTTATGTTCACTAAAATAAATATGTATATATATATATATATATATATATATTTTAAAATAAGATACTAAACAACACCAAGCAATATAATAATGAACCCCATATTAAAAAAAAATAATGTCCAAAAAACAAAAAGGACTTTGTATTAGTATTAATGTCAAAATATCTCATTAAAAAAATCAAATAGACATCAAATAATGAATAAAGTAAATTAGTCAAATTATAATTCTAATCGACGTCATTTTCTTAAAAAACCATGAAAAAGACGTAAAAAAAAATCAAATAGAGACAAATAAGAATAAAGTAAATGTCAAATTATAATTCTAATCGAGTTTTCTTAAAAATATGCAAAAGACAACATGACAAGTAAAATGAGCTAAAACCGAGAATATTTAAAAATTAAAAAATAGTATTTCATCATTTAAATAGAAAATCAATTTTTATTTTGTTTCGTTTTAAACATGTAAAATTAATTTAATAATTTGAATTAGAATTATCCAAATCAAAATTTGATAAAAAATAATAAGTATTTTACACCTTTAAATTAATCGAATTAAAATTGAAAATATCAACCTGATGCTTAAATATTGCTATTATTTTATTTCAAAGAGAGGAAAATAGTTTCCTTTTAAACAAGTCTTCTCTTTTAAAAAATATTAATAAATTTGCCGATTTTGTATTCGTAGCAAACATTAATATAATAAAATTTTAGATACGGAGCACAAATTACAATGTTATATTAGTCGTGTTTTGAACATAATATATAGTGTATATATATATATATATATATATATATATATATATATATATATATATATATATATATATATATATATATATATATATATATAATCACTATTCAAAGACTATTGCATACTGGCACATAGATGCACTATAATTTAAAGTGCGCACGGGCCTAGGACGTCTAGTTTAACTATATAGAAGAGTGAGTTTGCTCACTTTTTCGTCGTTGGTCACTAAAAAAATTTAAGAAAAAATAGATGAGCCCCATACTCAAAACACCAAGCAATATTTAAAAAAAAGAGGACAAAACGTGGACTCCACCATCTCCAAACTCACGAAAAAAAAAAAAAAAGTGGACCCCCAGCAATATAAAAAAAAAGTGGACTCCATATTAAAAAAACAAGCAATGTCAAAAAAAAATTGTGCACCCCATATTAAAAAATCAAACAATATTCATGTAATTCTCAAAGTATCCTCACTAAGTCAATAACGGTGGATTCATTGCCGCATGCGTATCAACCCATTAGTGGGAGCAAATGAAATTATTGTACAACAAAAAGTATGAACCCCATAATATTGCTTTTCTTCAAAAGGTTAAGTAGTCAAACCATACAATTTTCTTTCTTTTCTTATATTAGCCTAAGATCTAATATAGATATTTAACTATTGTATTTGCTATTCCGCCATGTCATTTATTTGTTATGTTTACTAAAATAAATATATCTTAGAATTTGCACTTTTATCCTATTTTGTGCTGGTCTTTAATTTTTGTCCCTCATAATAAATAATTTTTCCACAAGACATAAATTTATAATTTCGCATCATAATATCTTAGAATTTATGTCTCGCGCCCTTAAAAATCTTATGCCCTGCTAGGTGTAAGTTCGATTTTGAAGATCAAAAAGACCAGCCCATTTGAAGGGTAAACCGTGCAATTTCTTCTATACTTTGGGGACTATTTTGAACATCAGAATTGGATTTTTGGTCCTTACAAATTTTATTTAGTTTTATGACTTTTTTATAAAAGATCTTCATTTTTTACATATAAAAGATCTGAAAAAAACACATAAGAGATTTGAAAAAATTATTTTCTTCTATTCAAATTATAAAAAGGCAAAAGATCGTATTTTCACATTTTGAACCTACTTTCAAACATAAAGGATAATGTTTTTCATTTTTCTCCAAATTTCGAACTTGGAAATAGGAATCGAAATATTAAAGAAAGACGGAACAACTAAGATGGGGCAGAAGTAACGTGATCAATGGGGTCGTTGGTGAATGGACAAAATTAGCCCTGTGTCTGCTGCAATAAATTTGCAGTAACTCAGCGTTTAGCCCCAACAAGCTGAGAATTCCACCATGGCTGGCGCAACCACTCAGGTCCAATCCTATTCTCCTCTCATCACTCTACTTTTACTCTTCTAATCTATTATTCATTTGATTTCATTATTTTCATTTCATATCTCTTCTCTCTTTTTTTCCCCTTCCAAATTGCAACCTTTCCCCTTGGAACTAAATAATATTTAGTTTATTTGATCGCTATTTCTTCATGGATATCTTTTATGCAACCTTTTTCCGTTTATTTAAACCCTTTTTTTGGTTGTCAGGTTTTGGTGGAGGAGACAGCAAATGTTAGAACATTCATATTAAATAGGCCTAACCAGTTGAATGCTCTTTCTTTTCAAATGGTATGCCAACATTTGATACTATTATTTTTTTTTCTTTCTTGTTGTCCTTAATTCTTTACAAAGTACCAAACTTTTTGATGGACTTCATTTATTCTCTGCCTTTGCTTATTGTTATCTTCTCATATGAAATAGATAAGACTTGAATGTTGTAATGTAACTATCCACAGTAGAGAAAGGTGTTATATGGACTCGTTTACAGATACTCATAACATGTATCACTGTTCTCAATTATCTTATTGTCTACTGTTTGTGTTTCATTAAACCCTTCATTTAAAACTTTATTTCAAGTTGTTTATCTATTTTTTACAATCGTCTTTTCATTAAGTCCGATCCTAACTAGTTTGTGATTGAGCGTAATGTTACTGTAGACTGTAGTGGTTGTTATCTTACTCTTTTTATTAAAGTGTGACTTGCACTCAGTTTGTTTGCTAATTTGTTGCTTTCCTGACATAGTTTCTTGATGACTATTATGGAACTCAAGTAAGTGGTTTTTAGTGATTCCCACGAGTCATTATAACTTCACTAGTAGAATGAACGTCAGTTTTCTTGGAATAATCTCTAGTTCAGACACTGCCATCATAGAAAATAATAAAAAAGGAAAAAGAACATCAATTTACTCGTGTGAACTCTTTGTTATATTTCATTGCATGTGTCACTGTACCGTATGTGTATAGGATAATTCCTATTCAGAATTTCCTTACTCTTTTTGTTTATCAAACATATATTCCATCTATTCGTCCGTCCTTTATGCATATTCTGGTTTTTTCTCTCCCTTTAAGTCATTTTAAAAGCGCCATGTGGGTCAGTGTAGCTCTTAACTCATTTGTTTACATTGTCTATGTTGAACTGGATTTTCCTATTCAAAACTTGTTTTCAATTGATCATGCATGAGTAATTCTAATCCTATGCTTAAGCTTTGGAGTATAGTAGCTACTGTTGGAGGTTGAAGATGCATGTACTTTAAGCTGAGAGGAATGGCGAATTTCCCTCGGTGCTCCCAAGGAAAGCTCAAATTTTCTGGCTTCAGCTTAGACATCCCATAAACATAAGCTAGGACTTAAGCATCCATGCTCTCCTTTTGCACCTTAATTAATGGTATAAGGAAAACAAAATCAAGATTTGAGTTGGTTTCTTTTCATGATCACTTTTCCAGTATATCAAAGCAGAGATATAAAGGAAATTGACTTTAACCAAAATTTCATTATTAGATGCTACATATTTATGTTAAAACATGTACTATCTACCTCTCATAAAAAAAGAAAGGAACAGAATGCAAAAAGGTCATGTTCTTTAGATTGAGAATTTATCGTTGCTATCGTTGATCTTCCTTAAGACAGAGAATAAATTTGTCCCTTCGAATTTTATTTGCTTTGTGTAATGACTTCTTATTTTTTGTTAATTTCACCGCTCCTTTGATCTAAAATGGGCATTTGTCACTGAAAATATGCATACATACAAAGGTTCAAGGACTTATATAGATCTCACGACTTGCACCTTGCTTGATGATAGTAAAATGCCTAGCCTTGCACCTTCTCACTGGAAACATTGCATATCAAGTACTGTCATGAACTTTGTTATGAAATCTTCATTAAGTTAGTCTATTGATGTTTTATGTTTTCTGTTTGCTTCTCAGCAACATACTGTTAAAAGAAAAAAAGTACTCTAATAACATCTAATTAATGTGGAACTGGAGAAGGAAGCATGAGTGCGATACTTGCTCAACTAGTTTTCTTCTGGTTTTATGCGACTGAGCTGAGGAGATTAGATCATGATAATGGTAGCTATAAAGACTAATTTGATATGGATTTGTGTTATACTATCTTCTCATGCAATCATCCGGAAGAGGTTTATTTATTATATTAACTTTGTGAGCATTTAGTCTTCTAAATCCTGCAATATTCGTGTCATATTGATGTAAGTTGCTGATCACCTGATGAAATAGATTGAAGTGTGAAAACATGTTATAAGTGAAAAGTGTCTTCTTAAACTTATTTGTTTGTCCAGATATCTAGGCTGTTGGAACTTTTCCATGCTAGTGAAGGAGATTCAAATGTGAAGATGATAATATTGAAGGTATGCTCACTAGTGGGAGGATCTGCTGTGGTAGTTAACTTTCCTTCATAGCTTAACTATGGTTATCTTATATTGTTTGTACAAAAAATATTACAAACAACTGATACATGCTGGCAAGCAGTTTCCGTTGATTTTTGAGTTGATTTGTTTAAATTGTGAACTCTCATTTCTTCTATTTTGTTTCTTCATTGAATTTTTAATGCATCAATCTGAGATTCTGTTTCTCTTAGTGCTTGGTCATTGTGACTTGTGCTGGAAGATTCGTAGAGTTGGGAGTTCAATGGAAAGAAAAATATCATATTTGTCAGAGGAGGTTGGGTTGGGGGAAAAAGGATAATGGTATTCTGGTTAACCTTATAAAAGAACAAGGAATTTTTCTGGTTAACCTTATAAAAGAAAATGGTATTCTGGCTACACCCAATCAAAGCTACAAAGTCTCCTAGAGGGCACTAATAAGACTTGAAGGCTAGCCAAAGGAATACCGTTCCCGTATAAGCGTTTTTAACTAGGCAGGTGTCAAAGAACTTCAGTCTGTTCCCAGACTCATCTCTTCACACAGTGAAGAAGCTTCTCCTCATGGCTGCGGTGATATAGCCCCTCTAAGAATAAAGCTGGCAAAGTGGCTAGTTGTAATATCTCGCCGTTTCCATCTCTGACCAATCTAGTATTCAATGCTACCTACCTTTCTCTTCATCATATACTAGGGTTATGTTACTTGGTAGTAGTATTAATCATATTGCTGAAAGTTGGTCACAGGGATGATTTTGTTTGAAAAAAAGTCTTGAGAAATATTTTACAACATTTTCTAAGTGCTGGAAATCAATAATGTTACTCTTTACTGATCCCGAAAGAAAAAGTCTAGAGAGAAGGGAGACTTCTAACCTCTACTTAGCCGTTAATTTACGCTTGACATAGCCACATGCTTAAACCACTCATTGACATCAGAGAGCCAAGAGAAAGTATCAAGTAGGAGTAGTTAGTTTTTCCTGTAAGTCCTTGGAACTTGAGCGAAATAAGATAGAACATCAGCTTAAGAAGCTTATTTGGAAATTAGTAGAACAGCTGAAAGGAAAAGTATTGGTTTCGTTTCTTGTATGCAGTTTTATGTTTTAGTTCTCTTTCACAAGCTTTGGTGGTGGGTTGCACAGTTCTACAAGTGATCCTGTGCAAGTATAAAATATCTTACATCAGTCACGCAATGTTACTCCTTTTATTTCCAGGGAAATGGAAGGGCTTTCTGTGCTGGTGGAGATGTTACAGCTGTTGTCAATAATGTTCGCCAGGGTAGGTAGTCCACTAAATTGGTTATAGCTTGGTAAAGACAATCTTCAGTATTTATAGATGATATTTTAAACTGGATCCATGAAGGTGAAAGTTTGTTTCCATCCTTATTTATGCACTAGATGTTTAATTTTAGACATCCAAAACTGTGTGACACACCTCTAAATGCTAAACTGAAGAAGTTTCATAAGTTTCAATATTTTGAAGTCATTTAACAGTTCAAATGTAGACGATTGGTCCATGATGAGATACTTTTCCTATCAGAACAACTTTCAAGCAATATATTAATACTTTTCTTCTATTGTTATTGCTATTTGTAAGTCCAAGTAACTTTTTGCTCTATCTATGCTCTATCCAGATGTTCTCAAAATTTTCAACAATTTAGTAATTTAAATGCACATAGCTTAAGGATTGAAAACTGGGTAATTACATTATTTATTTATTTTATTTGTTTATGCTTTCAGGTAACTGGAAACTGGGTGCTGATTATTTCCGTGATGAGTTCACCCTTAACTATGTGATGGCAACATATAGTAAACCCCAGGTTAACTTAGGTTATGTGTAATTCTAGCTTTGTGATACAATTCTCTGAGGAGTTCGTTAATCTATTTGGACTACCCTTGAAGGTTTCCATCCTTAATGGAATTGTCATGGGAGGTGGACTTGGTGCTTCTGTACATGGTAGATTTCGAGTTGCAACAGAGAAGTCGGTATTGCATCTACTTGAGTAATAGATTCAATTCTTCAATTTCTTTATCTTGCTTTCCTTTTTATATTTGACCTTTACCACATTATTTGGCATTTGCTTGAAATTTGTCTCTTTATATTTTGTGGCCCTCTCTTGTGGAATGCAACAATATCTAATATTCATGTGGAATAGTTTTAGCAAAATTAGAGGGACACCTTAAAGACCGTAAATCTTCATGAGCTTTCATTGGTAAATATGGAATTGCATTGAGATTTTTTTTTTGTCTGGGCAGTAATGTGTATCCTCTTTCAAACTTGGTTGGTGTTCGCTATGTATGAACTGATATCAGAAACTTCATGTTCCCATATTCTCACGTTCATTTTCCCTGTAGGTTTGTGCTATGCCCGAAACAGCTCTGGGACTCTTTCCTGATGTAGGTGCCTCTTACTTTTATTCGAGGCTTCCTGGATTCTTCGGTAATTCCACGTGTAACATTGTTCAGATTTATAAAAAAAATATACTGCTAGATATAGTTGATTCAAGTTTCAGCATGGAGTTATATACTTCTTATCAGTGTTTGAATTTATGTCATTACCTGGTTGCTCAAGCTTGGCTAGTTTGAGGCTATCTTTGATAACAATAATCACCCCCAGCTACTTTGCTTTTAATTCTGCTTCTTCCCCGATACCTTCAAAACCAAAAGTGAAAAGAGTCGAAAAAGGGAGATTGGTCCTCCCTCCCTCAGAAGGTGGACAAAAGCTTGCTATACATGCCCCTGTAGCAAAGCACCAGCCATCGTGTTCCTTTTGGTGCATCTTCTCTTAAAGTTACTGAAATTTTTCAACATTTTATATCCGATTTCCACTGTTTGCATTCTTGATCTCGAGTTTGTCTCATTTCAAAGTATTTCACACTAGTTATCTGATTACATCTAGGTCAAGGCTTTTTAAGATTTTAGTCGCTTATATTTTTTGCCTACAATTTTTTTTGGCTGTTTGTTGGATGTTGGCCTTGATTTTCACGGTGATTGATGAATTTGTTTAGGCCTTTACAACATTAGGCCTTAGTTTCCATGATGATTGCTGAATTTCTACTGTTGCACCTATGTACTCTTCTGCCTCCTGATAAAGCGTTAGAATTCAAGGCAGAGCACCTTAGAACCTCCATAAAAAATGTCTTCTTTTGTCCCATGCAATTAGATTACCAGAAGTTCTACTTTTTCTAAAAACTCATGTGATTTAGTTCCTTCTATCACCAAATCTAAATGGGAGGAGTAGGAGGAGGAGCACAACAAACGAAGAAACGTTGCAGAAGAAGTGCAACAAGAGAAGGCAGCAACTGACTTGAGCCTGGTGGCAATTGACTTGAGCCTTGGGGTGCTCCCTTTCAAGGTCTCAAGTTCGAAACCCGCTGGGTGCAAACAATTTCTGAGGGCCATCGGACTGGGGAAACCCTGAATTACCCGTGGTGCACTTGCGGGAAACTCCTTGCCGAGGGCCTGTGCACCCCCGGGATTAGTCGGGGCTCAAAGAGACTCGGACACCCGGTGCTTAATCAAAAAAAAAAAACAAGAGAAGGCAGCAACCAAGTGATTGAATTTTAAATACATTGTAAACTATAGTCGTATATGTTTTAAATAGCATCATTAAAAGTGACTATCTAATGTCATTTCTACTAAATTTTGTAGAGACAAATGCAAATAAGTTTACAAATGGCCTCTATAAGGGGTCTTGATTTCTCGGCCACACTTAACAAATTTTTAAAAAATAGCCTCCGCTACAGAAAATTAGTTAGGCAAAGCTTTTGTTGCCCATCGGGCTATATATTTTTTAAAAATTTCCAATTAGTTTTGCATATAAGGCAGAAGTTGAGAATATTTCAGCACACTGAACCTGCTCAATTGACCACAAGTACTGCCTTATAGGCAAAAGCTAGAACTTATGCCTGATGGACAACAAAAATTCTTCTTGGAATTTTTTTCAAGTTAAAGTCATTTCTTTTTTTTGATGAAGACAAGTTAAAGTCATTTCTTATAGATATTATTTTCAAGACCGGGTACCTTTGGAGACATTGTCAATTTCCTGAATGCAAACCAAGCCTATAGAAATCCCGAGTTACTGAGTAAATTATAAGCCCAAGCGCTCCTTAAATTTTGGAGCATGGAGTTATATACTTCTTGTCAGTGTTTGAATTTATGTCATTACCTAGTTGCTCAAAGCTTGGCTAGTTTGAGGCTATCTTGATGACAATAATCACCCCCAGCTACTTTGCTTTCAATTCTGCTTCTTCCCCGATACCTTCAAAACCAAAAGTGAAAAGAGTTGACAAAGGAAGATTGGCCCTTCCTCCCTCAGAATGCGGACAAAAGCTTGCTATACATGCCCCTGTAGCAAAGCAGCAGCCATCGTGTTCCTTCTGATGCATCTTCACTTAAAGTTTCTGACATTTTTCAACATTTTATATCCAATTTCCACTGTTTGCATTCTTGACTCGAGTTTGTCTCATTTCAAAGTATTTCACACTAGTTATCTGATTACTTCTAGGTCTTTCTCTTTAAAGATTTTAGTCGCTCATAATTTTTGCCTACAATTTTTTTTGGGCTGTTTGTTGGATGTTGGCCTTGATTTCACGGTGATTGCTGAATTTGTTTAGGCCATTACAAAACTAGGCCTTAGTTTTCATGATGATTGCTGAATTTCTTTGTCATTACAAATGTAACATAGCCTTTGAATACATGCAAGGCATCTTCTACAAGGATATTTGAAGAATTTGATTTATTTTTATTGTTGTTGTCTTTTGTTGGGGAAGACTATTTCCTGTGTTTTTACGGTGCATTGAGAAATTTTCCGGTACAAATAGTTAAATACTATGTCCTGTTTTGCCTGGACAACTTTCTTATATTTCTTGCAGGGGAATATGCTGGTCTTACTGGTGCTAGGTTGGATGGTGCTGAAATGCTTGCTTGTGGTCTAGCAACTCATTTTGTACCCTCGGAGGTATGATGCATCAATATCCTTCATGTTCTGGCCATTTTGAATTGCTTCTATGGTGAATGAAGTAGGTCTTCTGTTACTAATATGTCCGAAGTGAATGGTCTATAAAATGGCAAACTTGATATTGCCGGACATTAATAACTAGCTAAGGTAGGGGTAAGGTCTGCGTACACTCTACCCTCCCAGAACCCACTTGTGGGATTATGGGCATGTTGTCGTTGTTGTAATAACTAATTGCCAGTTCACTGACTGCAGGAAGGTGTTAGGCATCTGGTGTTAGGACGGTAATCTTATCTGGCATTTGCCATATAGGTCTCATCATCTTTTTGGTTTGTTCTCTTAGGAAGTTTAATTTCCGCTACCTTTCCACACAAAAAGGAAGTCTAATGTTGACCATGTTTCCCACATTTGGGCGTACACTTTGGCCCAAATGTAGTCTAGATCAAAAAGGTTTTGTGAAGGTCTGTGGTCAATGATAGACCTCCAGTGGATCAGGATGTAAAGTACAAATTGTTCTACTTAGTTTGGGTGTGGCATCAGCAGGTTCAGTAACTTGGTGCCTGTAATACTAGTCTCTTGTCGTTTCTTTTCCCAAATAGTAAGTAGTAGAGCTTTACAGATGCATCATGCAGAGTACAGTTGTACATTGAAATTCTTTTAGCAGGATCGGGTACCGTCAAATATGAATTTGAAATATTTGGAGAAAAATTATTTGGGTCTTCTAAATTACCTTGCCAAACAGTGCCCAAGCTAATCAGGCGTGTTCGGAATCTGGATTTGTCAACCCTGTGTGCAATGGCTCTTAGATGAATTTGTGGGATCTTCTGTTAGCCACTGGTCAACTTATATGCTATATTGTAGATTTGTGATGGTCTGTTTTTGTGTTGAAATTTGTATTTATCTGACGTGAATATTGGCATTTCGAATAATTGGTTTGTAGATCTTGATATACATCTCCACTCAGGTTACATAACATTTATCCAATTGTTTGTGTCCTCCCGTATCTGATCTAAATTGAATGCTTTCTGATCTTCCTTGTGTTCACAGAGGTTGCCATTTTTAGAACAAGCACTAGCTAAAGTCAATACGAGTGATCCAGATGTTATTTCTGCCATCATTAGTCGCTTCTCTAACATACCAAAGTTGAAAGCAGAAAGTCCTTATCACAAGTGAGTTCATTTAATATCTCTGTTATGGTGTTTGTTTTGGTGCTGATACAATATCCCAGGTCCCATAAGAGGATTTTCTTGAACTTAGTAAAGAGCATAGTATTGATGGCATATCACAAAAATCATCTGTGCTCTTTCTTATTAGTTATTTTGCAATTGTGTTGCTTTTCTTCCTGTTGTTGCAAGACTATGTTCACTCTACTTTTATATGGCCATTAGAAGTTTATGAATGGATAGCTTTCCTAAGTTTGCATCGACTAGAGGGAAAAGATTGTTCAAATAATACAAAACCAGTAGTCTTCGGAATTTCATGACCCGTTTCTCAACAGTACACCTGTTTCAGTTCTGCAATTTTATGTATGCAGGATGAAGATTATTGATCGCTGTTTCTCTCGAAGAACAATCGAGGAAATCATATCTTCTCTTGTAAGTTTGAGAGATGGATGGTTATTTGATGCAATTTTTTTGTTATCTGTGGTGAAATTACTTTGTAAAATTTTAATAAAATAAGTTATCAGAATACTTGATGTGAACTTGGCATGAATCATCAACAGGAAAATGAGGCTTTGAAAAAGAAGGATGACTGGATCTCTTCAACCATCCAATCGCTGAAGAAAGCATCCCCAACAAGTCTTAAAATTTCATTGAGATCAGTAAGTTAATCACTACTCGGTGATTCCATTATGTTGTTACCTGAACAAATATAGTGCCTAGGTTCATTACTGGCTATATGTTTCGGAAGGCAGAGTTTCAGAGGCTGGAAATAGTTATTTAACTTATATGTTGGACAAAACTGGTTAACCGAACAAATACTCCTCCTTCAACTGGAAGTTATGTACTCCACTTCATTTGTCTGAGTACTGAATAATTGCTCATTTTCCTGCAGTCCTTAAAAAGTTATGAAGTTTTTCCATGTTCCTTCGGGAAAGAAAGAAATCGAGTTTTTCTTCTCTGTTGCTTTTATTCAACTGAACACCTAATATCTGTGAAAGATGTTCCTAGCTACATGATTTGGAGATACTAATTCCAATCTTAAGGAGACTTGGTTATTTTTTTTACAGAACTTCCTAATATTTATTTGCGTATCTATGGCCATTCATAGGAAAGACCGGAGCAATCTGTATTTCAAGAACTAAAATAAATTCAATTTTGAACCATTCAATTTTGCCGTGTTGTAATGGAGATATGAATGCGATGCTTCTTGTTCTGTTAAATTACAATACCTTTTAAACAGTTATCAGGTGTCAATTCATGGTAGTTAATTTTTGTGATGAATGGAAGAAAGAACAATGTGAAAATTCTTTGTTTTATATTACGTTTCTGAAGAAGTTGGTCGGATCAGCTGTTTGGTTATGACCAGGTCAAGCACTCTACGAATATATTGTTAATGATACCCCTTTTACCCACTTCTCCTCAATTCGAAGCTTAGTGACTGGTCCTCATACTGGTTCAACCTTTTGTCCTTTGCAACTTCATCTCTGTTGGCTTTGTCCCTATCCATGGGGAATTCAGTTGAATTAAAAGTTCTACGATTTCGAGAAAATGTTGTTTTCTTGCTTATACTAGCTAATCTGTGAAACTTATTAGAAACCCCTCCTCCTCGGCCTTTGGGCCTCAATTTTATTTTCTTAACAGCTGCCTCAGAAAGATCATTTGGATTTTATGCTTGGATTAAGATTATTTATTTTAGATTTTTAAATTTAATACTAGAAGTATATATTTTGGATTTTAAATTTGGTACTCGATTAGTATTGCTGTGTTGCAAGTTCTTCAAATAAAATATGATGATGTCTTGCTCCACATCCACATCTTGAATCTCTTTCTACACGGTCCTAATGCCTTGATTTGGCCAACGTTTTCACTGAAGAGTTCTTGAATATCTGCATATTGCTTATATTAGTTTCATTTTCTGTTCCAGATAAGAGAAGGGAGGCTGCAAGGTGTTGGTAGTTGCCTTATTCGAGAGTACAGGATGGTTTGTCATGTGTTGAGGGGAGAATTTAGCAAGGATTTTTTCGAGGTAGAATATGCCATCTTTCAGCCACCCATTTTACTGCATTACAGGACTGACTTGACTTTTACTGCAGGGATGCAGAGCCATACTCATCGACAAGGATAGAAATCCTAGGGTGCGTTACATTCATTTGATCATGGATAATCCTGAACTTAGATATTAAGAGCTTCTTTCATTCTTGTACTCATCTTTTTCACATGTTTTCAGTGGGAGCCCTCCAGACTGGAATTAATTAGAGATGATGATGTTGACCGTTATTTCTCCAAGATAGACGATGAAGATTGGGAGGATCTAAAGCTGCCTCCAAGATCAAACTTGCCTCCATATGCAATTGCCAAGCTTTAAAATCGACTCTGAAGATCTTGCAATACTCTACAGCATGTTGCACTCTGATCACTATTTCATTATGAAGGCACAATAATCATTAAAATTGTATTACTTTTATTGGTAAGTGGTACACGAAATAAATGCACATCATTCCATTGTATGAAATGCCAAAAATCAAGCTTAAGGAAAGATACATTACTATACAATACTTGCCAGATAGTTGTGTATACAGATATACACATTATTCCATTGAATTGAGATGTCAAAACTCAAGCACAAAGGCTAGATTGTACAATACTAAATAATTGTGTGCCTCTTTGTATTCAGAGATAATGTATCGATCTTAGTTTATTGCAATGCAAGAGCTTGTGGATTAGTCTTGCCATTAATTATCTGATTTACAAGCAAATGTGCCTCCTGTCTTGAAACACAAGCAGCATAACTTTATTGTGCTCGAACAAGGGGGTTTTTATACTTGAGTTTCCACTGCAGCTGAGCTATTTCTTTAAGCAATGAAAAAAAGCCTTCAATCTTGCCTTTTTTGTAATCTACCAGTATAGATGTTGTGACAAACATCGGCTGGTACGAAAATTTCTGACGTTATTAATTATGGCTTGCGAGATTCCTTCTTTTCCGATCAAATGTATAATTGTATAGATCTTGTCCATGGATTAGCAAAAATGCGTAAAAGCTACACTCATGTAGATCCAAATCTCTATGAAGTTAATCTTTGCTTGCTAGGCAAAAAGGATTTCAAGTTCCATATTCTCTCTCGGTAGGGTCTTCAACTCTATTACTATGAAATTCATAAATGTAGTAGTTAATTAGGTTACGATTGTCTTTTTTGTAAGGACGAATCTTGTATGTGTTCCTAAGAAAAACTTTTATTTTTATCTATTTTTGGGGGTCTCAAAGGGGTATGGAAACAAATAAGGACTCTTGAATGGAAAGATGTAACTCTAGTTCCTTCAAAATCGGTAGTCAGTAAGTCATATTTCTAATAGGGACAGCTGACAATTTAGTTTTGAAATTTAGTCTAGTTTTGCTGGTTTATCATGGAGACTTCAATAATAAGTATTGTCAAAAAATTCCACCATTCACACACCCCCACACCCCATCCGCCGGCCCAAGAAAAAAAGAAAACCTTTCAGGACGAGGATCATGAGTAAGGATGGCAAAAAAGCTAGCATGGTCAGAAAGACCAAAAGGTTGTAAGGCTGTGGCTACAAAAGGTTTAGAGATAATTAATTACTAGTACTAGTTAGACAACAAAATGTGGTGAGATTTTGGCCACCAAAATGGTGTTTTTCTTCATGCCTTGTGGCAGAGGTAATTGTGTCTGTACCCTCGTCAGTCTTCATGTGCAAGGTTTCTAAAATATTTTCTTCTGACATAAGAAAGTTTACTATTTCTTGCACCGATACAAGGTGCACCTTTTAACTATAATTGCAGCTACTTAATTTTTCAAAAGTCGGCAAGAGTGCAAGCTTTTTCTTTTAAATTTGTTTTACATCCTTTGCCCAAAGACTACTGCAAAATTTCAAAAATATTTGGTTGACCTAAGATTCTGTTCCATGCCACTCTCTTTATTTTTATTTTTTTGAGAAAACTTAATTCCCGTTTTAGGATTTTATTTTTCTGCATAGCAATCAAAATCATGAGCTATATTTGATAGCTATAAACAACCTCTACTTGGTCTCAATTTCAATTGTTGGAATAAAATAGGAAAGGTCGTTTTTGTTGTTTTATTTGAAATGTCATATTCGAAGGGTTTACTTTGCAACTAGCACGAGATACGATGACCGCGTGCTCATGATTAACAACTTCCACTCTATAGTAATAAATGATGATGTTAAGTTGTTAACCAATCTGTTTTTATTATACTCTCAATTCTAATTGATATGTCAATTTTCATTTACGACATTTTAAAATATCGTCCTAATACAACTTTCACCCGTCAAATTTTGAAATTTAGAAAGAAAAAAAACTCCTTAAAATTTAATATTAGTATGTAGATGCTATTTTTCTAATGAAAGTCTTGGTGCAACGATAAAAATTATTGCCGTTGAAAAGATGAATATGAAAGGTAAAACGTCTGGCTTTGTTTTTTTTTTTTTTTTTAATGTAAATAAAAAAAAATGTCTAACTCTGACTTGCTATGTTCTATGCCTACACTTCCAACTGCATCGTCATGTTATATCACATTTTTAGCTCGAAAGTGGATAACTTCATAATTTTATAAATTGATGGAAACCAGTTGCATTGACATTTGGGATGTTCAAAAATGACTATCATGTTAAAATAATGGTTTGAAGTAATTTATTTGTTGTTGAAATATGAATTTAATTATACTTTACAATTGGTAATCTTTCTTTTTACAACAAAATAAATAAGGCCTTGTTATGTTGAGATACGGGTGCATTAGTATTTTAGTCATCATAAGCAATTTTTATTTTATTTTATTTACCACAACATATGTTAATCGTATTAACTAGAGAACCTAGATCTCCGATGCGAATTGCCCTTCTTTTGGGGTGGTCTTTAACTTTTGCCCCTCAAATTGATGGTATTTAATTTTCGCCCTTCGCCTAAAACCCATGGGTTCCGAGTTCGAACCCCCGCTCAGTCAAAAATTTTAAAAAAATTCGCAAGGCAGAATTTGAATTTCGCTCTGCCCCCTCCGGCAGACTTTTTCTTAAGGCATATATATATATATATATATATATATATATATATATATATATATATATATATATATATATATATATATATATTATTATATATATTATTATTTTTTTTTTTTTCCTTTTCAAGGCAAACTTTTAGTTGTGTCTTAAGGAAAAAAGTTATATGAGACATACTTTTAGTTATGCCTAACTAAAAGTGTGTGCCCCTTATAAGACATAACTAAAAATATGCCCCATAAGGTGGAACTTTTCCATTAGGCGCATAACTAAAAGTTTGCCTTATAATACTAAGTTTGAAAGTTTACGCTTGACATGGAAGATACTTTTAGTTATGTCTTAACTGAAAGTCTATCCCATAAGGCATAACTAAACTATGTTATATATTAAGCTTAGCCATGATTAGTGATAAATTAAAATCGGAGTCAGAAATAGTTAAGTAATTAGATTGGTGTAAATAATCAGGCGTGGATTTGTTTTCCTTTTTGAGGACATCATGTATATATTTTTACCAGAAAAGAAATATATTCTATGTAGAAGCAAACATAAAATTGTTCCAGGTAGCATCATTTAGGAGGATGGATCTCATTTTCAATTCTAGCCAGATTATTACGAGCATCAACCGAAATAGTTTTACGGAAACATTTAAAACATTCTGAAATAACAAAAAGAGATGTGTCAAAAGTAGTGCTTTGCTTCGATCCTTTCGTTGGTCAAAAAGTTTGCTACAACATTGCAATATTCTTTAAAAAAATGTTTGATCTCCGACTTCCCAATTTGTCCATAATCTAAACTCATTTGCAATGTTATTTGTCCATGATCTGCACTCATTTGCAATATTATTATATTGATAGATGGATTAAGAAGCATATTTATAGCCTCCACATTGTCAAATTAAATTATAAACGGAGTTATGTTTATCAATAATTTAAAGCCCCTGTAAGATGGGTAAAGCTCAGATTCAGTGTAAGCAATATTTTTACGCCCTCCTTAAAAGCTAAGAATCCAGTCTCCATTAGCATTTCATATTACACCTCCAATACCTGGATTACTACCATCGGTATTCAATTTATAAAAACCCTAGGCTTTAGTGGGCAATGCCATCTTACATGAATATTTCTGGTAGGATTACAGATATATGTTCCTTAATTAGTGGTTCATTGTTGGGAGGTAACAAACTATATGCGTACAAAAGTGGTAAACTATCAGTTATATTCCCGTTATTAACAGTTGAACTAATTATTACTTGGTTCCCATCAAGAAAGTTAGACAATGTCTGAAGTTTAGACTTTCTATTAAATTTCCCATTATTTTTTGGGTCATCTTCGAACATTACATTTGACGTCATTTCCTAGATAAGCAAACCTCGAAACGAAATAAAATAGTTGGTGTCTAAGTATTAATCATCAACTGCAAAAATTATAAAGTTTTATTTAACAAAGTGGCCTCTAAAGTAATGGAGGATCAACAGTACTTGGCTGACCATGCATTTAATGAGGAAATTCAACTATCTACAATAGTTTTTTTTTTTTTTTTTTTCATACACTGGGGACGACTGAGTCATTTTCGTTCAATAAAATAGTACTATATACTTTGGCAAAAGAAATTTAAATTATTACGTGGCATAACGTCTTACACTATATACTTACAAGTTTAGAAAGAGTAGACTTAAAAATGAAGAGGACTTAAAAATTAGCTTGAATGTATATTTTCTTTTCCTTTTTTCTTTTGTCGAATAAATCCACTAAGGTTCTCTATTTCAGCTCCAATTCTTTATTTTTGGTTAAGAGGTAAATCTCAACTATTCAATCACCCTTCTCGATGATAACTATGAATATGCTGTGGTGTTAGTAAGGATAAAAAATTTAAATCAATTAAGTACGATTTGTCACACAACAAAAAGATATTAAAGCTAAAACCAGCTAATCGTTTATGTTTTTGAAAGACAAAAAGTACTTATAAAAACATCTTCATTTATTTCACTATAACCTTGTATTGGATATTAACGAGAAACTCTTGGTAGGAGCACTTGTAACTTTAGATTAATTAGTTGGATCAGTGGACTTTAGATGCCGAACAACTTAAAAAAAGAGTTATATATTGCTCGGTTTTTCTTTAAGACTACAGATTAACAATTGGTTTGAAGAAAAAAAAAACAATTGGATTTGAGATATATGATAACCAATGCTATAGATTAACATTGGAGTTGAGATATATCATGAACAGTACTTAGATTAACATTGGATTTGAGATATATCATGATCAATTGTTTCTTATCGCCAAAAAGTGGCTCCTTAACCAGAATACCCTTTTTTATTTAACTATTGGTATTCGCGCTAATTCGGGTTCGTTCGCATTGATGCATTTTCATGATTCGAAATTGCTGGTTAAGGATGGAGAGGATTTCATTCATCCCATTACATCATTAGATGGTATCAGAATACCCTCATACCGTCCCAAAACTATACAGAATGCAGCTTATGGTTAGGTGTTTATCCGAAGTCTGAACCCACTTTTTTTTATGCGAAACATAAATTTATGTGTAAAAATATACTAAACTGCAACAAATAATAGATACAAATTCATGACTTTAAAAATATAATGTGTTTAACGCTAAGAACCTTAAAGGTTGACCCTATAAACCTTATATTCTGGGTCCCCTAAGTATCCCATTATCTTTTAAAAGACACGAAGAAAGAATGAGATATCAATAAAAGTAAAATGAAATTTTTATAAGCATTGATTTGATCGAAGACATACTTGAAATGTATCAAAAATCACATCAATAAATAAGACTATTGGGGGTGATTACCGTTAAACAAACTGGCCATACCCCAACAGATTAAAAATAAATTCAAATGTTAATTCAACACCATTTGGATATTATTAAACCTAACAAATTCATTTTCTTCTATTTCATCAAGTTTCTTTACAAGTATCTGAACTTTCACATTAAGTCCTTTTTGAACCCATAATTTTACAAAGAATCACTTCCCAACCCCAAATAATTCTTAAGCTCATATGGGAAACAGGGGTTTTTTTTCCACTTATCACCATGCAACTTAAAAATCTTGAGAACTCTTTCCTTTGTTGTTGAAGATCCACCAATGTGTAACAAAGCCACCAACTTTTTTACTGATCCATACATCAGCATGTCCTCCAAAACTTTATCCGTGGGGTGAGAATTGCAAATCAATGAAAGAATTTTCACCCCAATTTTTGTGCCAATATTTGAAATATTCAACATTTTCTTGGTTATGGCTGCAATTCCTAGCCCATGTTCTATGAATCCCATTCTTCCATCAGCACATTCACACAATAACTTGATCAAGTACATTATTTTTTCACTTTTTGATTTGCTTGAATCAGGAAGAATCTCAATGAGTGTGCACATAGCTCCAGCCTCAATAGCTTTCAATCTTGATTTTTTCGATTTTTCGAGTATGTCTATCAAGACTTGTAATGCATAAGAACTTGCCTTGCAACAAATTTCATCAGATACAATCTCCATCAAGGACTTGAAGAATTCAATCCCTTGATCTTCAATTACATTACTCCATTGGCAATCTGATTTTGTGATCCTTTGGAATATCGAAACGGTGCAAAATCTTGCCTCTGCACTACCCCTTTGAAGCATTATGGCCATGGACTTCATGCACCCTGGCTGCAACAAAATCTTGATTGTCTCCTCCTCTTCTAGTACAATTGGCAATTTGATCAAAAGACTAAGAGCCTCTTCACATGCTCTAAATGTAACGAAATCTGAGCTTTCAATTAAAATTTGTTGAATGATCCTAACAAGAACCTCAACCCCACCACATTTTCTAAAATCATCATTCACATCATGATCACCTAGTTCAACAATTGACTTGAGTTTCTTCAAGGAACTCACCTTAAAGGGGCTTGATTCTATCGTGTTGAGCAACGATATGAGCTCATCATGTTTGAAAGAAAATATAGGGGATGTGTTTGAATTTGATTGAGACTTGCCATTTTGCCAAGCAAGAATGAGTCTCTTCAGAGTATGATTTGGAGTCATGTCAAAGCTATGAATAGGTTGCATTGTGGCAGGACAAGTTTTTTTCTTGTAAGTGTAGAACCATTTTTCTATGTGTTTTCTCTCATATGTCACACCAGTGGATATTGTAACAGGATCTTTCATGAGCTCCATGGAGATGGGACATCTAAAATGTAGAGGGAAATCCATAGATGATTGAATTGGATTTTCTTGGTTTTTTGTGAATTGCTATCTCCCTTGAAAGATGAAAGGTTAGTGGGGTAGACAAAATCCTACGCTTTTTATATGTGTTGAGGTCGTGTTTATGTATTTATGAAGTAAGAGAAAGAGAGATGATGTGTGTGGAAGCCTAAAGAAAGAATAAATCAAAGTCAAACAACTCTATTTTAATTGGTTCAGATTATAAGTATGCAAGCTGTGTAACTGTTGACATCAAAGCAAAAATGATGCGGCCCTTGGAAACTGCTGGATTGGCTTTGAATAGTCCGTGTCGTTGAATAGTGAAACTGCTCTTTTGCCACCACACCCCCTATTTTGGTTAAATATGAATTTGGACCCTAAATATCTAACGTCCAAGTCTGTTTATCAAACTTCTCTTAGGATTGTGTAATTTTTTTCATTATCAGTATTATTTAATTTGTTATTACATGTTCTTACCTTATTTTTCAAGCTACTAAGTCAACTTCTATGAGCATTTACTTGTAGTTGTTTTCAGGTGGTTCGATGGTGTACAAATTATTTTGTATTATCAGTATATATAAGTTAAACTTATTTTATTATAATCCTTCAATACTCCCTCTATCTCCAATTTATGCGATGATATTTGACTAGGCAAAAAAATTAAGAAATAAATAAAGAACACTTAGATTTTGTGTGGCTATAAATCATCTCATTAAGGATAAAATAGTATTTTAAAGTTAAATTGTTACTAAATATAAAATGTTTCATTCTTTTTAAGCTGACTAAAAAGGAAAGAATGTCACTAAAGTAGGACGGAGAGTAGTTAAAATGGTTAATTGAATGTTGTAACTTGTAAGCAATTAACTTGCTCCGCATGACTTGGTCCAGTGCTATTCTAATGATTTCACTCATAAACAAAAATTATATTTGTGGAACTTTTCAATTGTGTGACAGAAGCATCACGATCGATATATCGGTACATAATTTTCAATGTTAATCGTAGATTAAAAAATTAAAAGAAAATAGATAAACTTGTGATTTTATTTGTCCGGCAAATATAAAGATTTCATGTCAATAGTCGGTGCATTTGTAAGCTAAGAAGTGAATACATCAAAAAGCTATAAGAACTAATTACTACAATTCCATAGAGCTCATGTTTGATGTTCTGCACCTTAGTCTAAATTAAGACCTTAGGCTATACCTAGTGTATCTTTCAACCATACAAACACTTTGGTTTGTTTCATGGCATAATTAAGATGAAAATTAATAGCGGTGTTCAATTTGAAGATAAAGAAAGTAGAGGGGGTGAAAATGACATTATACTTTGTTACAGAAGGTTTTTGTGCACCGAATTGGGAGTTGACTTTAAGAAGAGTAGAGCAACTGTTAAATAAAAGATTTAGATCTAAACTTGCGCAAGACATGCAAAGATTACTGTATTATTTTAATTAATTAAATGTTTCAGTTGTATAATAATAAATAAGTAAATAACTCTACATTTATATTCAAACGTTAGTTTACATAATATCGCCGAGGACTGCGATATCTTCACACGTTATTTCCTCTTCGCTTCTCCTTGGCTGTTGAGCTGCCTCTCTACTCTTTCCTTTCTCACTCCAAAATAAAATAAAATAAAAAATTATCATATTGAGTTCAAGTTTTATTTACTTACAATACATAAAATATTTACATAAACAGGTCATATAAAAGATAATCGTAGGTAAAAGAATTAATTACTTGAAAGATCATTTAATTTTAGAAATAGGTAAACAAAATAACATTTCATTCTTTTGCATAGGAAAAGTCATAATTTTTTTGTCATTTCAAACAAAATGTCACTTTTTTTTCTTTGTACCGAAAAGTCACTTATTTTTTTGCTACTTCACTCGAAAGGTCGCTTAAGCCGGAAAGTGATGTATGTGACTACCTTTTAATGACGTGGCATCAGATTTTTCAAGCCAAAAATAAAATATTAAATCCTACTTTTTTTTTTCCCCATCCGGTCTCCATTACCCGCATTGGAGCCCGACTATATTCGGATTCGAGCCATGTAGGGCCCCATTGGGGGGGAAGCGCTCTCTACCAAGGATTTTTTCATACCTAGGGCTCAAATCCGAGACCTCTGGTTAAGGGAGGAGCAGCCCCATCCGCTGCACCACATCCTTTGGTTGTTAAATCTTACTCATTTTAACCAAAAATCTCCTATCCAGCTCAGTAACCGATATGTAAATAAATTTATGCTAAGTAATAAATTAAATGCCCAAGAGTTCCTTTATATGCTAAATAATCCTCTTTATCTGTCGAAAAATGATAAATGCATGCTTTGAACAAAAATATTCAAGTAGAAAGAGTTTGAAAGCACCATCTCGGATGGTTTTGACTATAGAGAAACATCTTTCACAAAAAAATTGTATAATTTATAGAAAACAGTAATTAAACTGTTATGGACGCGCCACGTGTTGGTTGCTGATATTTTATGCAAAAGCTTATTTGATGACAATGATGATGTAAGTTAAGTGGTCAGCATGACATATTCTAGTTAAGTTTGCAGAATTAAAAAAAGGGAAAATTTCAATAATGTACGATCTAGTGTAAGAAATTACATGCACGTAGTCATATTTTTAATTTACATCCGCTGTATACAATATTATACAATAATATATAATTTTATATACCTACTGTAGATAATGAACCTTGTATAAAAGTGTATAATAATGTATAAGACTAGTATACAATATTATACAAACTTATACAAGAGGTGTTTATACATAAGAGGGGTTTATACATAATGTATAAGAGGTGTTTATACAAACTTCGATGCCGTATAAAAGTGTATAATAATGTATAAGAAGTGTTTAAAAATACTTTACCGAAACCCTAGATCTGGTTCGTTGGCGCAATCCAAAAAATGTCGTTGACCCGAATTCCGATCTACTGAAATGGAGCTTTTCACGATTAGGGTTTTGCTCTAAATCAAATTCGGATCACTGTCAACTATTGGCCTGCGCTGCCGCAATTGCAACCTCAGCCACTGACGACTACGACTACGACATCAAAGTTCCTTTATCAATAAGCAGAAAGCGCTCAACCACCGGTGACGACAACAGTTCCGCCAATTGCATTCGCTTCTCCTCTCACATGCAAAATCCATGGCGAGTAAAAAAATAAACATGAGCTAAACCGGGTAATTACTTTACCTAATTGGCATAGAGTATAAAAATTCCTTAAAGGAAAGGAAAAAATTATCCAATCTAAAAGGGGTCATTTAGCTTCAATTAGTGTATTTTTTCAGTTAGCAACAAAATTGGAAAATGAACTATAACTATAGTATATGAATTTAAGCGGCCAAAACCTATTACAGGTATCAAGCATGTAATTTTGGACCTTTTCGGTATTTGCTTAGCATATAAAGTTATTTTATGGGTTGGGTATTGAGTGAGATAGAAAATTATTAGTTAAGTGTTATACCCTATTTTAATCTAAGTCAAAATAGTTTACAACATCCCGGTAATTCGGGGTTATTTAAAGTTAAGAGTCGCCACCTAATTATTTATGGTGAATTAGGACACCTAAGGTAATTAAAGTAATTATCTAAAGTTGATTTTATTTTAAAGTCTACGAAACCAAAAAAAGATTCTAAGTACGGGTTCAAATAACCTAGAGGGAAGGTATTAGGCATCCTCTAAATTCCATTAATAATGGTTAATCCGACCGGACTCAAGTTTAATTAGGCTAAGACTGCATATGTAATATTTTATAATATTTGAAAAAATAGTTTGAGAATGTTACTAAAATAATAATGTTTTTTAAAGTAAGACTTTTGAAAGAAAAGTAATAATTTCTCTAAAGACTTTAGCCGTAAATAAAACAACGAAAGCGTGAAATTGTGTAACGTTTTATAAATATTTGGAGAAAAGGAGTTACGCTAACTAATAAATTTAAAAGTTATTATAAGATTAATATTAATAAAATTTTAAAGGTTTTATAGAAAGAATGTTAGTCCAATATAACCGTGTAAAGTCGTTTTAATAAAATACGTGTTTCAAATGTTAGGAAGAAGCTAAAGTGAAGAAGTTATCCACAACACTAGTTTGCCTTTTTATTTCTAATATAAGTTAACGTTAGTGTAAAATATGTAACATTCTAAATTTCTAAGACACTAAGAGTGAATCTTGATTCTTTTAATTCAAAATATGTAGTCGGCTGCTTTTGAAAATAAATTATTCTAATAAGAAATAAATGTTATAGATACTATGGATAATTTAACATAAAAAGGGAATGAAACTTATGAGCTAATTATCAGTTTCTCTTCTAAATTAACTACCCATTACACTAGCCACCCTAATTCCTTATAGTTCATTTAGGCTAAGAAAAAAACAGACAAAGTAAGGGGTTAGTCACATAATACAAATAATATAAAGTAGAGGAGCTAATAAATAGATGGGCTCAGCCCATTTTAAGATTGCTACGATCATGCTGTTGTTGGGCTGTAGGCCCAGTATTCCGAAATTAATGAATCGGTCCATTTAAGCCGGCTTTCATGCCTCCACCGTCAGTATGGGTTCTCGACCCCGTAAAATTTATTTTGCCGTGGATGGGTTGAATGAGGGATGATTCGAGAGAAATTCGTTGGGCTTTGGCCCAACACCGAATGCGGAAGAGGAGGAGTCCTTCGGACTCGTGCACGGAGGTCATGCACAAAAAAAATGAAAGGAAACGATGAATTAGTGTGTAATCCACAAATAAGGATAAACATATATAATTGAATTCGGGAGAAAGAACAGATCGTTGACCCATTTTGATTTTTATCATAATGGCTCTAAGTGGAAGCAAAGAAAATTTCATTTGTCTCTTCTTATCACAATGTATTATTTAGAAGAACTACTGATTTTATTTTATTTTTTTATTTTTTTTTTGAAAGAAAAACAAAGAGCAATCACAATATCATGTTCAGACCATCCAATGTCATTGTCCTATTTTGAACTGACCAAGAAACACATCTAACGAATAGAAACTAAATGACACTCCCAGGTGACTAAGGAAACAAAGGAAACTAGTCTTAAGACTGCAAGACTTAGGAATAACAACGTCTTGATCATGCCATTATTTCAAACTGATCGCCTAAACCTTTATGCAAAATGTGACCTCAACTTAGCAAGCTAAAATACTAACAATAAGATAGTTTGAATGACTACTTAAACATGAAAATCTAATTCTAACATAAGGAAATATTGAAATCTAAAAGGGATGGATGTTACTCTTCTACTTTAACATAACAGAGGTTTTGACACTTAAGATCCAAACATGTTTAGACTCATGAAACAAATACTGGAAGTAAACATGGACTAAATCGCATTAAAGCTACACCATAGACACGAACTAAAACAATGCATGCTACAAGAGTACGGACCCATAAGATTATCTTTGCATATTCAACAAATGAGTTAAAAAAGGAAAACTCATCTTTTTCACTTCAAGCGGAATTGAAATTAAGATCTGTTCGCACAAATTGTAATCGGATCGACAGATGAGATTCTAAAGCGGAAAGGAAACTAACATTTGAACCGATTGAGACAACTGAACAGATCACTAGAGATAGCCTTAACACGATTTATTTCACGAACCTCACATACAAAACACTTGGATACAACGTGCATCAGGGTCCAAGGCATATCTATTTTCACATAAACACACTAACGAACTGAACATGAAACTAGGTAAACAGGACATAAATGCCACCCTAAACACGGATGATTCAATTAAACTATCCTAAACATGATAACTGAAACTAAGCAGAGGATAAACATTGCTCCAAAGAGTTAAACTAGACAGGCAACAGACATAGTAAGACCAAATTAAACACACATAAGATGCTAAAGCATTTGGGAAAATAATCAAAAAAAGAAAAAAAATAATAAAAATAAAGGATTGCCGACCTTTTCTGGGTACAGTGAACTGGGCGTCGAGGTCTCGAATCTACTCTCGTATTGACAGATTCGAAACTCGAGTCGAAAAATCGAAATGTCTGTGTCGTGGTTGAAAATTCTTGTCAAGCAGTGATGAAAGTTAATCGAATCATCGGGAACTTAACCTTTCGTCGCAAATCTCAGAATTCAACAAAAGTATTTTCTGGTTTAAAATGTTCAAGACCAGATTTTTTTTTTAAAAAAGGAAAAACTCAAGACTT
The DNA here is from genome assembly GCF_029784015.1 of Lycium ferocissimum. NCBI lineage: Eukaryota > Viridiplantae > Streptophyta > Magnoliopsida > Solanales > Solanaceae > Lycium > Lycium ferocissimum. Next base: position 15,693,067 of record NC_081348.1, read on the forward strand.
TGTGAGAGAAAATTCGTGTATCCCCAATAATTGTTTTTTTTTTTGAAAGGTTCCAAGAATTTGAAAAATAACTTAAAAAGAACTTTTCAAAACCCCCCCCCCCCCCCCCCCCAAAAAACCACCCGCCGAATGTTTAGCGATGTATTTATATAGGTGTAAAAAACTAAAGTCTAGGGTTTCAATTTAGCCGAGACCTTTTTGAATAGCCGTTTGAAAACCCGAATCAAATCTTTAAAGTTGATCTCCTTTTTGATGCAAATTTCGAGAAGTATTTTTGGCCCTTTACGTTGACCACATCGTTGAAGATGAGCGAGGGAGGTATTGCACGAAAATGGGGGTAAACAAAAGTCTGTGATGGTGAAAAGGGTTTGTTTCTTTGCTGGAAATGGAGAGGGAAGTGAGGAAGACGACAGAGAGAGGGAGGAGCAGAGCTAATTGCACGAAACGGGGGTGGCGAAATGGGTGGCGCCGGGGCCATGGTTGAAAGCTAATTCGTTTCTTGTTTGGAAGAGAAAGAAGTGAGAGAAAAAGGAACGGCGAGAGGAGAAGATGAGAAAGAGATGCGGCCGATGAAGAAAAATTAGGTTTTTCAGTATTATTTCGTTTTGGGGCCGGGTCGGGTAAATGGTAACGTCGCTTCCGGGGGTCGGGTAAGTCATTAAGACGTGGGCTGGTCGTTTGGGCCATAAAAATGGGCTTCAAATAGCTGAAATTCCTCTTCCATATAATTCCATTGGGTTTTTAATTTAATGACAAGTGCAACATATTACTATGTGACTAGTGATTAATATGTAGAAAATAAAGGACTTGATAAAGATGATGATGAACCATTTTGAAATTTGTAATAAAGTAATAACAGTGATGTCGATAGTAAAAATAGTGAAGATGAAAATAACGATATTAATAGTAGTAGCAATAAAAATAATAGTAAAAATAAAGTGTTTAAAACAATAAATTTAGAATCCAAAAATAAATTAGAATAAAGGAGGAACAAAATTGGGTGTCAACAGATGCCATCTCTTCGACCGGAGACGATGGGCTGTTTTTGGGCAGTTAAGTTGACGTAGTAGCCAATTTTGTTCCGACCAACAAATATGAACTTGAAAGAACTTGAGAAAATACGGTTTAGGAGAATTGGTGAAACATATCATGGGATGGAAAGAATTATGACCGAACCAATCTCGAGTTGCCTACGTGTCTCGAGTTTCGTGAGAATCAAGTTGTACGTAGTTTGAAAGAAGCGGGTCGATATGGTCGCTGCGCTTTTTGCCCCAGTGTTGAATCGTGGTGAGACTGGGATATAGAAAAAGCTACAAGATTGTGAAAGGGGTTGATTGAGTAGAGTTGTAGCGGTGGATATGAAAGAAAAATTAACCTACGTATCACGTGTTTATGGACGTAAGCGGAGTTGAGTTCGAGAGTAGATCCGTGACCCTTGCTTATGAGTTTGATATTCCTATTCGGGCAAATTTAAACGCGTAAGATAAAGTTCCACGTAATGGCGTCTCGTATATAGATCGTATTTTCTGTCAAAACTGAAATCCATGTCAAAATCAGTAATAAAGTCGGGGATAAAGTTAAAAATGTAAAAACTTATAAAGAATGTGAAACGATAATAAATATAACTATGAGAATGAAGATGAAGCCATGTGGCTTATAGTGAGGTCGTGTGTCCAAATGTTATCTCTGGTTGTCTGCAGGGACTTGAATGAATGCACGACATTTATGCTGAATATCTCCAGTCGCCTTTGAAGACTTTAATGATAAAAAGGCCTCCGGTTGTCTTCCGGGACTCGATGATAAATGATATAGCCAAATGATGTCTCCGGTTGTTTCGGGGACTCGATGATTAAAGTAAAATTATTAAAGTGAATGATAAGGTAATTGATGAAGTAGAAAGTGGAGTAAGAGTGCAGCCGTCTGGCTTATGAAAATGAGGTTGTATAGCCATATGATATCTCCGGTTGTCTTCGGAGACTTGATGAAGATTCCCGTAAAGTCCGGGGTAAAGTCGTAAAGTAGGATGATGTCTCCGGTTGTCTTCGGAGGCTTCGATGCAGATTCCCGTAAAGTCCGGGGTAAAGACGTAAAGTGGGTGATTTTCCGGTTGTCTTCGGAAGCTTTGATGCAGATTTCCGTAAAGTCCGGGGTAAAGTCGTAAAGTGGATGATGTCTCCTAAGTTGTCTTGAGCCTTGATGATAATTCTGTAAAGTTCGGGGTAAAGTTGTTAAAGTGAATGATAAAAGAGAGTAAAGTCATAGTGCGGCCTAAACCTATTAATGCATGTGAGGCTATGTAGCCGAATGATGCCCCTGGTTGTCTTCGGAGACTTGATGATAATCCCTGCAAAGTTCAGGATAAAGTCGTTAAAGTTGGTAAAGTAAATGATAAAGTAATAGGTAGAGTAAAGTGATGGTGTAGCCATTTAGCTTATCCATGTGAGGCTGTGTAGCCGAATGATGCCCCCGGTTATCTTCGGAGACTTAATGATGATCCCTCCGGTTGTTTTCGGAGACTTAATGTTGATTCCTGCAAAGTTCAGGGTAAAGTGGTTAAAGTAGGCAAAGTAGATGACAAAATGATTGATAAAGTATAGAGTAAAGGGATAGAGTAGCCGTTTGGCTGATGATTTTGATGATATCGTGACAGGCCAAACTAGTGACACGTAATTCTGATTTAATTCGTCTTCAATCTCGATAACCTACAAAACAGGTATATTTGTTAATAAAGTCATAAAGTTATTGTAATAAAGAATGAAAGTAGAGATAAAGTTGGAAATAAAGCCGTTTGGCTTTTAAGGCGAGGGCCTCGGCCATGATTGATGGACTTGACTATTGGTCTCGCGGCCTTTTAATTCCTGCACTCAAAGAAAAGTTCTTAGTTTGGGAGGGGGAAGTTGATTCGTGTTGGCTCGAAGCTTGACGTTGTTGGCGCTCCATTCGTCTTGTTTGTTTGGATCTTGTGATCTTCGTTCAAGCCTCGGTAGATGAATAGTAGTGCAACAATTGAAAGAAAGTATTTCATTTGAAAGGTAAGTATGTAAGTATATGTATAAGGAAATGTAACTATATGTATATAAGTTGTAAAATACATATATGCAAATGGATGTATGTAAGGAAAGATATATATGTAAATATATGTATGTAAGTTGTAAAATATTTCTGCCAACTTCAGATTGTGACACTTCTGAAATAATTGAAAGGTCATTTGTCTATAATACTTCGTGTCTGGTAGTCTTAATATTATCAATGTCTAACTCTGCTCTTGTCTAATATTTCAAAATATGTCCCAGTTTTGGTTCAGGAGGATGTACTAAACTTATGTTGTGGTGTGACCGAACCTTATATAGGTTGCCTACGTATCCCGCCAAAGGAATCAGGTCAGAACGTAGTTCGTAGGGTACATGGAAATGGTTTGAAATTTTTTCAATAAAGGGACCGAACTCGATGTGGATTGCCTACGTATCCCACCAAGGGAATCAGGTCAGCGTAGTTCTGTTATGTTGATGGCTTAAAGGTTTGTTGGATTTTATCTAAATGTGACTGACTCGTCTATTGATAGTCTACGAATCACGCCGAGGGAATCAGGCCATGTATAGTTATCCTTAGGTAATAAGGATCTTTGTTATAATACAACCGAACCCTATGTGGTGCCTACGTATCCCACCACCATGAATCAGTCGGCCGTAGTTCGTACGGCAGCATTAAGGGAAAGGTTGCAAACTAGGTTGTCTACCCTAATGTCGTCTTTCAATGTCTTCTTGATTTGAATAACCCTCGTGTTTACGTCGTTGTCTATCGGCTATTTCAGTTTCTTCCAAGCGACATCTTGTCTTGTCCTCTAATTTCTTTGTTATTCTCTCGAGGCGTATGTCGGGTCTATTTGTTTAAACACATCATAGAGTTGCGTATTTTATAAATAAGGTAAAAAATAACAATAATAGATGGTCGAGGAAAAAATCGAAATGCATTCATAGTTTTGCAATTTAAGCTCTCAAAAGATGAGGCAAAACAACAAAAGTTTGTGGCACGATTCAGGCCTCAATTTTAAAATCGTGCTATTCCAAAAGTTCACTACATGTTCAATCTACCAAGACTCCCGGCGAACCAAGGACGGAGTACAAGTCCAATCCTTCGTAGTCTCTCCCGGTTCGGCACCCGAATATCGGTGTCTCGGTGAATGGAGTAGAATGTTTGTAAGACGGTGCTTGTTTTTGGATTGTTCCCGCGGGAACAGCAAAAGTTGATGACGCGCCCTTTTTCACCTTTTCAATTGGCATAATGGTTCCCTTCAAATCCCCATCTTCTTCAACAGTTATCATGTTCACATTGGCACTTTCATGAGTAGGTAAAGGGTTGGTGTCCACATTGAGCCGAGCTCCAAAGTAAGTTGGATCGCGCCTTCTTTAATCGGGGCTTCGATTTTGTTTTTGAGCCCGTAAAGAATCCTCGGTGTCGTACTTGACAACTCCCGGAATGATATGCACAACGCTTGGAACCATCAAACCATCTTGGAATAGGATCGGGAATTTTCCCTTCAATTGGTTGTATCACGCCTGCTGCTTTCAGTCTTTCAAATAATTGAGCCAAAGGTTCAGTGAATCGAGTGTAGTTACGGGTGTTTTTGCTGTCAGGATTTGGACGGGCTTTGGGTGCGGTATGTGGTCGATTTTGGTAAGTTGGAGCTTGAACAGATTGATATGGATGTGGGTTTTGGTAGGGGGTGCTCGGGGTTGGTAGTAGTTTGCCTGGGCATTGTAAACAGGGTAAGGAGAAGATGGAGGGGTAAGGTTCAAAAGGGCAGAAAGGCGGTTATGGATGGTTAAAGTACAGTGGCTTGGCTTGGCTTATGTCCTTGGACATTCATGACCACATCAAGATCTTCTTTCTTCTTTTAATCCCACCGATAGAACCAGAGATTGAATAGCCTTGTTTATGCTTGTGCGTAAGATCCCGAATTTTTTCCGCATTTGATTCCTTCTTCCAAGGCTTCACCCATTCTGGACAACTTACGTGAATTTTTGTCCCATCATACCTATCATTTTCTCATAAATATGCCCGGCTGACATTCAATGAAAGTAGCGATCATTTCTTCCGTCATTCATCTAGGGTTGAACCCGGTCGCTTCGACCTCCAACGGCACGTACTCGCGGAACGACTCGGTTGACTTCTTGGTCAACTTAGTCATATAGACTCGTCGCGGTGTGTGATACGGTGTTGAAACCGAATCGGTCCATAAAGTCTTGGGCATGTCATTCCAACCATGCCATTTATGGACGTCCGTTGTGTATACCACATTAATCACCACTAGGATAAGCTCGCGATGAATAGCTTCATCCTTATAAAAAGCCTGTCTCTACTCTACTCCAACCAATTTGTCACCATAAGCCTATTTAAGTGTGTATGAGGATCGCCGGCTCCATTGAAAGTATCGAATTTTGGCGGTTTGTAGCCTACGGCAAATCGGCCGTCGCCGAACACACAGATCCTCGTATTCTACACTCTTAGTTCCCTAGCAACAAAGGTTTCTACGTCTTTTCGAGGACCGTGGATCTCTTTTAGAAACATATCGTCCGCCTCTTGCTTTTGCCTCTTTCTCCATTTTCTCGTATTGATCTACTTCGGCCGGAACCCGACCATTCGGGTTGGTATAGGCTTGTGTTCCGCCGCATATACGGAGGAACATATCTTTGCGTGTTAGAGTGGCAAAATGTCCCCTTGTATATCTTCGGGTTGGATAAGTTTGGACAAAGGGGAGTGTTTTTTTTGGAGGTGGCGTGTTATAAATGGTGTTTGTAGGTAGTTGGTTTGTTGGGTCTGCAGGAGTATTGTAGGTGGATTGGACATTAGGTGTTGGTAGGTAACGGAATGAAAAGCGTGAATTTGTGATTGATTTGGTAGTCAACGTGGCGGATTAGAGAGTAGCGTAGGTATTGTAGGTAGGTGGTTGATTTTGTGGAGGATAATTAGACGGATGATGGATTTGGTGGAGAAAAGTTGTTGTTGGCGGTGCATTATTCACAAATGGAGGAAAGTGTTCAGTGGACCTGAGATTCGAAGTGATGGAAAACGAGGTGGATTTGATGCGAGCTTCTGGGCTCGAAGGGGACTTTGGAGTGTAACTGTCGAAGTTGATCGTGTCCCTAACCCGATTTAGTTCACCACGTAGGTCCTCAATCTCTTGAGTGGGACGGGCGATATGTTCGTCGAACGTTGCATAGTATTTCTATGTTCGAAGTCTCGGGAGGAGAGAGAGATTACAATGTTTTCCAAACCAAATGAAACGGATGAACTGGATCGCTCATGATAATTTCTTTTCCTTGCACAACCCGTGTACGTCGAGGTAGTGATGACGTCTTCGACCTTGCGAGGTAAGGGTGGTCGGCCGGCTTTCGAGTGTCAACACGAATCAACTCTCTTTTGGAATAAAAATAAAATAAAGAAAAGGAAACATGAACAATGCAAATGATATTAGTTTTATGATCACATAAAGTCAAGCAAGTTATGTAGCAAATAAGTTACTAAGTAAAGTCAAACAAGTTGTCAAACAAATGTAAACACGTATATCAAACAATGACGCGTCCTAATATGCATGTGACCTCTTTGTGCCAGAGGTAGGCCTAACGTTTATTTGAAGGGTAAAGTGTGCCATAATATGTCATCCCATTGCTTTTGATTAATTAAACCAGGCCTATTTTCCCCAAAATAAAGTACAAAGTATTACATACCAAATGAATACAACATAAAGTTTTCCTAATCTAAGTAAAGTAAATGCAATTTCCTATGTCTAACTTCTAGCTCCATTTGTGATGTCTTCGATCTTCGTCAACAAACTCCAATGCAAAATCCATACCTGTCATAGAACGTTAGTCCTCCTAAAGTTTAATTAATTAAAGCAAATAGTCAATATTTAGGCACAATTAACCTTCAAATATGCCCATAAAGTATGATTAGTGTCGCTCGGGGTCGTGGACCCACTTGGACGTTTGGGTAAAGTCATCTAATGGGCTTAATACACCAAGGGTATTAAACCTCCTAGGTCATGAAATGTATGCCCCTAATAACGGGTGTTGGTTTAGCTCTATCCTAGGTTGACTAAGAGTCGGTTTACTAGACGCAAGGTTCCCCCAAGTGGACAACTCGGGAGTGAAAAGTCCGTGGCTGTCGACTGCACCGCCGATCGACTAAATCCACAAGATCGATCCAACTAAAGGGTGATTTAGTAGTGCACGGCCGCGAACCGCGAAACCGCTTTAAGTGTGTGAATTTGTGTGAATTTTCCAGAGGAGAAAGTGATACGGGATAGCTTTTTATATCAAAGCGGTAACACATAAAATTTATAAAAAAAAACAGTTAATAGCATGTAAAACAATTAATCAACAAATAAAGTAGTAAACAAACACACAAAGCCCATTTAATCTAAATCCGTTATGGTTAGAACCTAAGTATTTCCCCAGCGGAGTCGCCAAACTGTTATACCCTATTTTAACCTAAGTCAAAATAGTTTACAACATCCCGGTAATTCCGGGGTTATTTAAAGTTAAGAGTCGCCACCTAATTATTTATGGTGAATTAGGACACCTAAGGTAATTAAAGTAATTATCTAAAGTTGATTTTATTTTAAAGTCTACGAAACCAAAAAAAAGATTCTAAGTCGGGTTCAAATAACCTAGAGGGAAGGTATTAGGCATCCTCTAAATTCCATTAATAATGATTAATCCGACCGGACTCAAGTTTAATTAGGCTAAGACTGCATATGTAATATTTTATAATATTTGAAAAAATAGTTTGAGAATGTTACTAAAATAATAATGTTGTTTAAAGTAAGACTTTTGAAAAAAAAAGTAATAATTTCTCTAACGACTTTAGCTGTAAATAAAACAACGAAAACTTGAAATTGTGTAACGTTTTACAAATATTTGGAGAAAAGGAGTTACACTAACTAATAAATTTAAAAGTTATTATAAGATTAATATTAATAAAATTTTAAAGGTTTTATAGAAAGAATGTTAGTCCAATATAAACTGTGTAAAGCTGTTTTAATAAATACGTGTTTCAAATGTTAGGAAGAAGCTAAAGTGAAGAAGTTATCCACAACACTAGTTTGCCTTTTATTTCTCATATAAGTTAACGTTAGTGTAAAATATGTAACATTCTAAATTTCTAAGACACTAAGAGTGAATCTTGATTCTTTTAATTCAAAATATGTAGTCATGCTGTTTTGAAAATAAATTATTCTAATAAGAAATAAATGTTATAGATACTATGGATAATTTAACATAAAAAGGGAATGAAACTTATGAGCTAATTATCAGTTTCTCTTCTAAATTAACTACCCATTACACTAGCCACCCTAATTCCTTATAGTTCATTTAGGCTAAGAAAAACGGAGAAAAGTAAGGGGTTAGTCACATAATACAAATAATATAAAGTAGAGGAGCTAATAAATAGATGGGGACCCATTTTAAGATTGCTACGATCATGCTGTTGTTGGGCTGTAGGCCCAGTATTCCGAAATTAATGAATCGGTCCATTTAGGCCGACTTTCGCAAATCTGCTGCTGCTGTATGGGTTTCGGCCCAGAAAATTTATTTTGCTGTGGATGGGTTGAATGAGGGATGATTCGAGAGAAATTCCGTTGGGCTTTGGCCCAACACCGAATGCGGAAGAGGAGGAGTCCTTCGGACTCGTGCACGGAGGTCATGCACAAAAAAAATGAAAGGAAACAGAATTAGTGTGTAATCCACAAATAAGGATAAACATATATAATTGAATTCGGGAGAAAGAACAGATCAGTGACCCATTTTGATTTTTATCATATGGGCAGCTCTAAGTGGAAGCAAAGAAAATTTCATTTGTCTCTTCTTATCACAATGTATTATTTAGAAGAACTACTGATTTTTTTTTATTTTTTTTTTTTGAAATAAAAACAAAAGAAAATCACAATATCATGTTCAGACCATCCAATGTCATTGTCCTATTTTGAACTGACCAAGAAACACATCTAACGAATAGAAACTAAATGACACTCCCAGGTGACTAAGGAAACAAAGGAAACTAGTCTTAAGACTGCAAGACTTAGGAATAACAACGTCTTGATCATGCCATTATTTCAAACTCGTTCGCCTAAACCTTTATGCAAAACAGCCTCAACTTAGCAAGCTAAAATACTAACAATAAGATAGCTTGAATGACTACTTAAACATGAAAATCTAATTCTAACATAAGGAAATATCGAAATCTAAAAGGGATGGATGTTACTCTTCTACTTTAACATAACAGAGGTTTTGACACTTAAGATCCAAACATGTTTAGACTCGTGAAACAAATACGGAAGTAAACATGGAATAAATCGCATTAAAGCTACACCATTATCGAACTAAAACAATGCATGCTACGAGTATGGACCAGACAAGATTATCTTTGCATATTCAACAAATGAGTTAAAAAGGAAAACTCATCCTTTTCACTTCAAGCGGAATTGAAATTAAGACTGGTTCGCACAAATTGTAAACAGATCAGCAGGATGAGATTCTAAAGCGGAAAGGAAACTAACATTTGAACCGATTGAGACAACTGAACAGATCACTAAAGATAGCCTTAACACGATTTATTTCACGAACCTCACATACAAAACACTTGGATACAACGTGCATCAGGGTCCAAGGCATATCTATTTTCACATAAACACACTAACGAACTGAACATGAAACTAGGTAAACAGGACATAAATGCCACTTTAAACACGGATGATTCAATTAAACTATCCTAAACATGATAACTGAAACTAAGCAGAGGATAAACATTGCTCCAAAGAGTTAAACTAGACAGGCAACAGACATAGTAAGACCAAATTAAACACACATAAGATGCTAAAGCATACAGAGGAATGTACACTGCAATAAAAAAGAAAAAAAAAATAAAGGATTGCCGACCTATTTTGGGTACAGTGAACTGGGCGTCGAGGCCTCGAATCTACTCTCGTATTGACAAATTCGAAACTCGAGTCAAAAATCAAAATGTCTATGTCGTAGTTGAAAATTTTTGCCAAGCAGCGACGAAAGTTAATCGAATCATCGAGAACTTAACCTTTCATCACAAATCTCATAATTCAACAAAATATTTTCTGGTTTAAAATGTTCAAGACCAGATTTTTTTTTAAAAAAAAGGAAAAACTCAAGACTTTTGTGAGAGAAAATTCGTGTATCCCCAATAATTGTTTTTTTTTTTTGAAAGGTTCCAAGACCAGATTTGAAAAATAACTTAAAAAGAACTTTTCAAGCCAACCCCCCCAAAAAAAAACCACCCTCGGCTGAATGTTTAGCGATGTATTTATAGGTGTAAAAACTAAAGTCTAGGGTTTCAATTTGGGCCAGACCTTTTTTGAATAGCCGTTTGAAAACCCGAATCAAATCTTTAAAGTTGATCTCCTTTTCAGAAATTTCAGAAGTATTTTTGGCCCTTTACGTTGACCACATCGTTGAAGATGAGCGAGGGAGGTATTGCACGAAAATGGGGGTAAACAAAAGTCTGTGATGGTGAAAAGGGTTTGTTTCTTTGCTGGAAATGGAGAGGGAAGTGAGGAAGACGACAGAGAGAGGGAGGAGCAGAGCAAATTGCACGAAAATGAGGTGGCAATCTGCCATGGTTGAAAGCTAATTCGTTTCTTGTTTGGAAGAGGAAAGAAGTGAGAGAAAGAGGAACGAAGCGGGAGGAGAAGATGAGAAAGAGATGCGGCTGATGAAGAAAATTAGGTTTTGCTGTATTATTTCGTTTGGGCTGGGTCGGGTAAATGGTAACGGGCTGCTCCGGGTCGGGTAAGTCATTAAGACGTGGGCTGGTCGTTTGGGCCATAAAAATGGGCTTCAAATAGCTGAAATTCCTCTTCCATATAATTCCATTGGGTTTCTAATTTAATGACAAGTGCAACATATTACTATGTGACTAGTGATTAATATGTAGAAAATAAAGGACTTGATAAAGATGATGACGAACCATTTTGAAATTTGTAATAAAGTAATAACAGTGATGTCGATAGTAAAAATAGTGAAGATGAAAATAACGATATTAATAGTAGTAGCAATAAAAATAATAGTAAAAATAAAGTGTTTAGCTAGTCAATAAATTTAGAAGCCCGAAGAAATAAATTAGAATAAAGGAGGAACAAAATTGGGTGTCAACATTAAGACGGGTTGGATTTAATATTTTTTATTTTTTGGCTTAAAAATTAAGTGATGCATCCTTAAAAGGTAGCCAGATATATCACTTTCTGACTTAAGTGATCCTTTGAATAAATTAGCAAAAATTACGTGAATTTTGTGACACGAAAAAAAAATCTTTTGAGTAAAATAATAAAAGATAAATGGCTTTTCTAATACAAAACATATAAAAGTAACTTATTTTGTCTATTTTCAATAGTTAAGTGACCTTATGGGTAATGAACTATAAATATTTATTTAACAAGTATATATTAATTGTTAATCTAAAATAAATAGTAAGTAATATTTGGTGGGCGGAAATTATCAATAATAGATAATAGAGTTTGAATACAGTTTTAAATGTGTAATGGCTCGTTGGTGAGAACCTAAACAACGCATCAATCAAATCGAAATTTTGGATCTTCTAATAACCTTATGTGAATGTTAATTACATGGTGATGTAAAAAGTGTACGTGCATATATATATATATATATATATATATATATATATATATATATATATATAACTTCAACCCTCGCATTTATATTTTTATGACTAAGGCCCCATTTTGTTTTATTAAAATTAAGGCATCTAAATATGAGTACATATCTAAATATTAAGATGTGCATTAAGATTTATATGTTTGAATCTGATTACACATTTGAATTTTATGATATTGTATTAAGATACGGATACTAAATAATTAAGATTGTTTATTTTTCAACATCTGAATATATAAAATTTGTCATTATCTCAAACAAATATTAAATATAAATAAAATATTAAATCAAACTAATATTATATCACTAAAATATTTTAAAAATTTATATGGTTCGTGGTGGTAGTGATGGCAAGCGGTGGACATAGTTGTGGGTGTCAATAGGGAATTGTGTTAGCTAATGGTTATGGAGTAGCTAGTGGTGATGGTGATTGACAGTAGTGGTTAATGGTGGTGATTGATGGTGGTAGCCAGTAGTGGTGGTTGGTAATTGTTTAGATGGTAGTGATAGTTAATGGTAGTGGTGCATAATGATTGTGGTTGGTGATATATATATAGTGGTGGTTGATGGTGGTGATTATCGGTAGTGATTGGTGGATGGCGAGGTAACGGCGATTTGTGATGATGATTGTAAACGGTGACTAGTGGTGGTAGTGGTTGATTGTGCTGATTAGCGGAATCAGAGGTTCTGGCTGAGGATAGTGGTGGTAGGTGGTTGAAGTTGGTGATAATGGTTGTTGATAATAGTGGTGGCGATGGTTAGTGGTGAAATTAGTGGATGGAATTGTGGCAAACTGACATTCTTGTAGAAATCATTGAATAGACATCGTAATTATTTTAATATTTTGTTATATCTTGATCATTTAGATCTATTTAGATACATTAAGTGGTTGTAAAATAAAATAAAAACACACTTAATAATTAAAATCTGAATGATAAAAAACAAATAGGCTTGGTGATTAAGATCTAAATAATAAAATTAAGTCCCTCATTACGTACAAATAAATGAGGCCTATAATTTATTTCTCTGGACTTCTAATGCTAAGTACTACAAAGGGGTGTCAATGGTTTTGTAAAAACCGACTTAACCGATCAAACCGAACCGTCCCTAACCGATTATTAGGATTTTTAATAAAACCGACGGTTTTTATATAAATTTTTACCCGTGTTGAAAAATTGGGTAGGTTTTTTTACTTTATAAAAATAAATCGAAAAAATACCGAACCACGAATGCATTTATATGTGTAAAATATGTTTTATACATTAAATTTAAAATTAATAATACATTAAATTTTTTTGCCTTGTGCCTGGGGTGATGGAAATGACTACAAGTCGGCAACAAGTAATTAACACTCCGAAACCTGTTATGTTATTCCGATTGAAAGTAAATTAGTTCTAACACCTCGGGTAGTAACCACTAAGTTACAACGTATTCCAAAAATTTTGAGTAGCAAGCTACAAGGTATTAGATATCTTTCCTCTCGTATGATTTAAATTTCTTTTATTAGATACCGAATCTTATTATTCTTGTGTCTCATCTTGATTGATTACTCCCCGCTGGTGTGATCTAATTTTTATTTATTTAATTAATTTATCTTACACTACTATAAATTAAACTAGTGGGATGGATCTATTGTTGTCGTGATTCATGTTTTCTTGATTATTCACCTTTTAAAGAATAAAATGTCTAGAGAGTGTTTGCTAAAGTCTTGTACAAATATACATAATATCGTGTACAATTTCTACTTGTGACTTTTATATGACGTTTTTTTATAAAGTACCGGAAAATTAACTGAACCGAACTGATACCGAAGAAAAACCGAGATGATGAGACGGTTTCTGAGAGTCTAATTTTGGTTATACAAAATAAAATAACCAACAAATTGGTACGGTATAAATTTTATAAAATAACCGTCCAATCCATCCATTGACACCCCCTCACTACTACATAGCATAATACAACGGCTAAAGTTCGGGACTTTTTCTTCGTATAATAAAATAAAATCGCACTTTATAATTAACATTTGAATGATTAAGATTTAGATTTTAAAAAATAATTAGACTTAGTGATTAAGACCTAAATAATTAAAACTAAGACCTTCTTTACGCGCAAATAAATGAGGCCTAAATAGTTTGTCTCTCTGGACTTCTAATGCTTAGTATATACTATATAGCATAATACAAGGGCTAAAGTTCGGGACTTTTACTTCGTGTAATTGTATTTGGGGATGAGGAGGACGACTAGTGGCGGATGTGTATTAGCATAGCGGTTTATGACACAAACACTATTTTCGTCTCAAATAATATGTAGTTATGAGAAATTGGAAAATATATACTTATACTTCATTCGCTTCCATTATAATCTAGAACAAGTGATTGTGTAATTAACTTAAAATCCTAAATTTAATTAAAGGTTAAATAGATCAAAGGAAAGATCTAAAATAAGTGGAGGATGCTTAATACTATAACTTCGATGGATTAGAAAGTCTTGATAATTATATTTTCTGTAATGAGTACATGAAAGCCAGTAAGGAACAAAATATTTAAATATCATTTAAGCATTAAAGTCTATGATTACGTCTGACTGAAAAAGATTTCAAGTCTTTTATATTCAGAGATTGTTGAGTGTGGAAAAACAAATTTGAAAGAATATAAAATAGCTAGACTTTTGAGAATAATAGGATGTACTCTAGTAATGGCTAATATTATACTCCTTGTTAAAGTATATTTTTCTCGGATATTCAGTTTTTGAAGATGGAAAATGCAAAATTTTGACCAATACTCTTATATTCTTTCAATATTTTAACTTGAGAAAAAATAAAGTTTTAAGAGACTAAGGACCCGTTTGGCCATATTCACTTTTTCCCAGAAAATTATTTCACTTTTTAGTGTTTGGCCATGAAAATTCTAAATATAACTTGAAGTTGTATTTGGAATTTGAAAAACAACTAAAATCTTGTTTTCACTTTTTTTTTCTTCTACTTTTTTTACTTTAAATACATTCAAACAAAATATTTTTTGCAAAAACTATAACCAAACACTACTCCATCTTTAACTCCAACTTCAAAAATTCCAAATAAAATGAAAAATAGCCAAAAGTTTGTAATTTTGTCCATCCTTTAAGAACGAGAGAGAGAGAGAGACAGACATGGTCTAGGAGGGTGCAAGGAGGTTCTTGAACGGTAAATATTTACCCATATTTACCGTTTACATCTTATTAAACACTTAATCTTAAGAATTAACAAATTTAAGTAAAAATGCATATCACTTAAACATGGTTAAGTGTTAAGAGTATATATGCAAGACATGAATCATGAATTCATTGGCTTGAATCTTGATCATGTAAACACTCGGTTCGAGCTAGGATCCCTCACCGGAAAATACACTGTTAATTTTTTTTTTTTATGTGCATTTACTTTTTATCTGGCATTTACTTAGTGAAAATTCTGATTCAACCACCGGGGGAGAGAGAAAGATATTGAGCCATATTTAAGTTTAGTTTTGACATTTGAGTTATTGTAAGCTACTAATGTCTATCCCAATATATCTTTTTCTTTTTGCTTTCTTATTACGTAGTTAATTCAAGTGGTATTAATGTTAGCTTGACCTAATATTTGAAGGTCATGCAGGATGTCCTAATGTCAAAGCAACAAAAAAGAAATCCCATCCAAAAGTATTTTAACCATCATTGTAAAGAATCATGAATTTCATCGACACAATCTTCTCGTGTTGATTTACTAGTAACTTAATTAATTTGATTGTATAAAACTGGTCAAACAAGTATATATAGTTGATAGGCATGATCGGACCTCCTCCTTGTTGGATTGCATGTCGGGCGTGAATCACTTTATGTAATGATGTGAATTTGGTATAGTGTGAATCTTACTGTTAATTAACGTGAACGTATGAGCCCGTGATTTAGTCTTGACTTTTAATTTCATTATATATATATATATATATATATATATATATATATATATATATATATATATATATATATGGCTAGACTCCCTGTCCATTCATCAACCGGAATCGGCTCCCATCCAGTATACCAAATGTCCAGTTCCTCCAGTACACCAAATGTCCAGTTCCTCCAGTACACTGCTTGATATAGGACACGTGTCACTCACAAAATCTAATGGTCCAAATTACTTCCCCTTACTTAACACTCTACAGACGCACCAGCCCCTTCTTCTGTTCCCCTTCCCATGTTCACGTAAACACTCCACCCCCTTCTAAATCCACATTACTTGCTTTCAATAATTCAATGTTAATGAAGCAATACTATCCCGTTAGCACAGCAACAACTAATAACTTGTAAATTTATTTTTCAAATACCTATACAATGTAATGTAGCAAAAAAATCGTCTAATTCTTTTCCTATTTTTTACATAGCTTATCATAAGTTTTCTAGATATTCCCGCAATAGTTGATGAAATCAACTTTATCTGGAAGATATCTTTTCAATTTTCAGCCGAGCTCGGCAACTGGTTCAATGTGTTTACAAACAAAGTTGGGTGGGTTTAGTGTTAAGAAGATAGTTGAAGAAGACGGATAATATGCGACTTAATAGGAATTTGGTCCATTGCACTATGTTTTACTACCTTAATTAGATATAGTGAAGTGGAGTGTAGAAGAAGGGACTGATACGTTTGTAGAGTCAATAGTGATAAATGTTAATCGAAGTAATTTGGTCCATTGGATTTTGTAAGTGACACGTGTCGTAAATCAAGAAATGTACGGGAGGAATTTGGTACTGGAGGGGATCGTAATCCTCATCAACCTTTGGAAATTAACCGCATGTTGAAACAATCATAAATGTTGAAACATTCAATCATATATTAGTATTAAATTTTTTATCAAATATGTACAAATTATTAATTATGACACACTAGAGGCCGATAACAAGCAAAAAAAGACTTGACGACCTATCCAACTTGTATTAAAACGTCTGTCCAACTTGTATTAGAACGTTTCCACGTTGATTTATAGTGTACGTTTTTATTTACAGCCATCGATAAAAAAATGCATGAAAAATTAAATAAATATGAAGTTTGCGAATTATGATTTTTTAGCAAGAGATAATGTATCTTTATCCTCTTTAGGCGAATGAAGCGGTAAAGGTAACCAATGGATGATTTTGATGGAAACGCTATGCATATGAAGTGACCTCTTAAATAATCACAATAAAATAAGAAGCATCTATCAATCAGTTTTTACTGCTAATTAATAAGTCGATTTATCAACAGAGTATGTCTTTATAACGAACAATCGAAAAGAATGGTAGTAGAACTAGTCAATTTAATTAAAAAGTGACCTGCATTTATTATAATCTTGAGAAAATTCATTACACACACACATATACATGTATATATTAATAGGACATTTATTTTGAATCGACTATAAACTTTAATTTTAGATCCGTATCAGTTGACATATCGAAAGTTTATGAATGTTAATCTTTTGTTTTCTCATAGCCTAGCAATTCTGAAGACTGAAGCTATAAGTGTTTTATGTGTAAGCTATCCGTTAGACACTGAATGAGATTAATGCTATACAAAATTTAAATCGTGTGGTAACTAGATACATTTTATGAAGTTCACAACGAAGATAAAGATCACTAGAGTATGGATGAGATCAATAACTATCATAACTTTGGTACATCAAAATATTCCTCTACTAGCCAAAATATTCCTCTACTAGCTAATACGAAAAATTCAAAGAAAAGATCACCTTACCATGATCTGTACTAATTGCTACCTATGGAAAAATGATCTACTCCAATCATAACAATTTTGACTGTAATAAAGAGAACTAAGACTTTGCGTCCTTCTCTAAATAGTACATGTATTGGCCTAGTCCCCCTCTACATATTGTATTGTATTTTAATTAAATAATTTTCAACTACTGGTGACGGTGGTTTTATTGGAAAATTAAAAGAAAAGAAAATAGTTTGTGTTGTTTTAATGACTAAAACAGTGATTAAAAAACCCAGCACCTCGGGGTATTTTAGGAGAAGGACAAAAATTAAAGACCAGCAATTTGAGGGGTAAAAATTAAAGACCACCCCCGAATAAGGCTAATCGTGCAAATTGCCGGGAGGGGTGTCTATGGCTAACTCATTGTCTTATCAGGCCCAGTTAACTACTAAAAGCATAAATTTGTAGAAATAGCATTCTTGGCTATTTTTCGGCTTTGTTTTTTAAAAATAGCCACTGTCATGAAGTTTATATTCCGCAGGTAAAACTTCAAGTATAATTTGCCATTTTTCAATTACAGTGACTAAAAAGTGATTAGTTGTGAATTTTACCCTATAAATTTGACACTTGCTATCCATCGAGACACAACCAAAACTCTACATTTGAACGTTTAAAGACCATAATAGGGTGCAATTATACCAGAACACAAGCAACTCTCTGATTCTTGCCAACCAAGACCTAACCTCAAATCTGTGTGGTGAATCAGGCTTGTTCTATTACGATTGGGCATCATGAGCCCATTGGTTTTAGTTGGATAAGACTTTTACTTGCATGCCGAAACCAAGGGAGTGTTATAAATAGGGAAAAGGACATAAAGAGCCGTCCGGCGCAAACTATTCCCACCGGATGGCCCATGTTTCTCCAAACCCAAAGTTGCAGCGCAGCGCGACCTTTTGTGTGACTTTAGTCGCCACTAAAAGTCATTTAAAAAAAAAAAAAAAAAGAGGACTATTTGTGGCGACTAAAGATTTTTTTTTTCTTTTTCGTAAAAGCCACTAAAGATCAACTATGTATAGAAAATGTATCATTTGTATAAAAAAGTATCATTGTTGAATATAATATGTATCCCTACCGTATATCTATAAAAAATGTATCATAGGTTTGTATCATTATTGTGTAATTTGTGTATAATAAATGTATCATCAACTTATACTCACTAATCATACATATATTATACATTAGTTATACATTGATTATACACTAATGATTCACATATTATACATATTCCATACATAAGTATAGAAATAGTATCATTGTATAATTTTGTATAAACTATATTTATATATAAAGTGTATCATATTCTAGACAATGTATCATACATATACAATATATAAAGTGTATCATTCTTGTATAGAAAGTGTATATATAACAATGTATATAAATTGTATCATATAAATGTATATAAACCGTATCATTCTTGTATAGAAAGTGTATATCTTGTATCATTCTTGTAAAGTGTATATATAATTTCGTATCATTCTTGTATAGAAAATGTATATATTGTATATATAGAAAGTATATATCACCGTATCATTCTTGTATATAAAGTGTATATAACCGTATCATTCTTGTATAGAAAGTGTATATAAACTGTATCATTCTTGTATAGAAAGTGTATCATAGGTATAAAAAATATATCATACATATACGTATAGAAATCGTATCATTGTTGTATAGAATATGTATCACTACTGTATATGTATAGAAAATGTATTATACGTAAAGAAACTGTATCATTATTGTTGTGTATAATAAATGTATAATTAACGTATAATTTATGTTTAATAGATGTATAATTAATGTATACTTACTAATTTTATTAGTTTGTAGTTGATATATTTTAGTTTGTTAAGTTTTCGATGATGGCTACTTTAGTATATAAAATATATCATTGTTGTATAGAATATGTATACTCTCTCTCTGTCCTCTATATATATATATATATATATATATATATATATATAGAAAATGTATCATAAGAATTATTATACATGTTTTGAGATATTTCTTGAAGGCTCAATCAACGTATAAATATACACATATTATACATGTTTTGGAATATTTTCGAAAGTTCAATCACTGTATAAATATACATATATTATACATGTTTTGAAATATTTGTTGAAGGCTCAATATGAATTTTAACCTTTAGTGGAGGCTTTTTTAATTGCCACTAACCAAAAAAAAAAAAAAAAAAGTTGATAGTTAGTGGCGACTAGTCCTTTTTTTTTTGGCGGACTTTTAGTGGCGACTCTAGTCGCCGCGAAAGTCTTTTTTTTTAAAGGCTTTTTTTTTTTGGGCCAACGCGGGAATAGTTTGGGCGGCGGCCAGCTCACCGTATTAGGCCCAAATGTGGGATGGCCTGTTGGCCATTGTATGTCTTTTTCCCTTATAAATACTATTTATTTATGGGAAATCTACATGGTATAACTAAGGGAAAACTACGTATATATACATGTTGAGGAGAAATATTTACGAAACGTGACGATAGTTTTCCTTATTTACAAAATATAACGATATATTATGAAACATGACGGATTTTCATATATATATATATATATATATTTCCAGAAAATATATATTTAAAAAAAATGTATATATATTAAAAATAATTTTATATATATATATATATATTTTTTTTTTTTTTTTTTTTTTTGCTCAAAGGCTTAAAAAATTACCTCAATTTTTTGTGTATGAAAAATGTATGAAATGTGTATGTATGAGTGAAATTTTTAATATAACTTTCATAAACAAAATTGTGAGCGAAAACTTTAAGCCTTGAATATTGTATGAAAGTTGTTACAATGTTGTTGTAGTTGTATTAATTTTCCAGAAACCTAATATGAACATTATATACGAAAAATGTGAATGAAATTCTAAGTCTTGAGCGAGATATACACATTTCATACCATTCTCATGCATAAAATTTTGAGTGTAATGTTTAAGCCTTGATCGAGATATACACACTTCATACATAAAATTTGAGCGAACTTTTTAAGCCTTGAGTAAGATATACACATTTCATACACAAAAATTTGAGCGATTATTTTAAGTCTTGAATGTTGTATCAAAGTTTTATACAATGTTGTTGTAGTTGTATTAATTTTACGTAAATCTAACATGAACTTTCTACAAAAATGTGAGCGAAATTTTAAGACTTGAGCGAGATACAAATTTCATATTGTTTTCATACACACAATTTTGAACGGATTTTTAAAGCCTTGAATGAGATATACACATTTCATACATTTTTCATACCGTTTTCATACACTAAATTTTGAGCGAACTTTTTAAGCCTTGAGCGAGATATACACTTTTCATACAACTTTCATATATAAATTTTTGAGCGAAAAAAATATATAAAAAAATAAAAAAATATTTAAAAAATGTTTTTTAAAAAAAATTAAAAAATAATTTTTATTTTATTTTTATTTTTATTTTTAAAAAAGCATTTTTTTATAGGGTTTGTAATGTTATATTTTGTAAATATAAAACTATCGTCACGTTTCGTAAATATTTCTCCTTAAGATGTATATATACGTAGTTGTCCCTATAACTAACTCTAGTACATATTTATATTTAGTAGCTATAGTTTAGATTAATTACATCCTATAGCTAAGAGTAATATGTTAAATACAATTAATAGTTACATATATATTTAAAGTAGAATAATTTATTATTATTATTATGTATAATGTTTTTATCTTGACTGCTTCTTCTCTCAGCGACGGACCGCTGCCGGAGCTCAGGCGAACGAGCTCCGGCCACCAATCAACAACAACACACCACTGCTCCCTCCGTTCCCTTCTCCTTCTACTCCTTCCGTCATCCGCGCGCCCACTGCCGTCAACCACCATCACGTTCTCTCCGGCGTCTTCTTCTCAGATTTGAGTATTTGTCATCTTCTCCGTTTTGCTATTCATCGTTGACTCTATGTAGTTTCCAGATCTGGAAGTGTATTTTTCAGATCTGACCGGAAAATACACCGTTAAGCAAAATCTTATCTCTTTAATTATTTTAACTCCAAGTCGGATAATCAAAAGGACTAAGTCAACTTTTCTTTCCCCAGTCTAGCAAATGGAAACTAGTAGCACATCGTGCCAAAATTATTTTTGGAATCAATGTATCATTATACCAAACTCGCTTGGATGCAAATATCAGCGCGAAGAGTAAGATATCGATATACTAATATACCTGTAGTTGGGATCAACAATGGAGTTCATTTTCCACCGGAAAATACACTGTATTTTCCAGATCTAATCGAAAAATACACTGTATTTGTTGTATACATACAATGTATTTGTTGTACACATACAATGTATACAGTGTTTTTCGCTTGTATTTCGAAGAAGATCTTTTTGTATACAAATGAATACAGTGAATTTTATTTCTTGTATTCAGTGTTTGAGTGTATTCGTTAATTTTTTTATTGCAAAATTCAGTGTTGGGGGTGTATTTTGAAGTATTTTTTTTGTATACAACCGATTTTAAATATAATAAAGTAGCTACAAATGAATACAGTTGAGTTGAATATATTTGACTTGAATACAAGTTAGTTGAATATATCTGACCTGAATACATCGAAATCTGAACTTGAATACAACGAAATCTGACTCAGCCGAATTTTAAATACAATCCGAATTTTGAATACAATCTGCTGTAGCTACGAAATGTAATTAGCTAAAGTGTAGCTATACCAAAAAAAAGAAAAAAAAATCCCAAAATATAGTTATTTTTGTAAGTTTCCCTTTATTTATGGTAAATGTTTATCTTTAAGAGAAAAGTTAGGATTAGTAACTTTGAGACCAAGTTAGTTTTCTATTATAAATAGAGATGTTCCCTTCATTTTATTGATATCCTTCGAGAGAAATAAAGAATTCTCCTATTCTCTCTTTCTCTACAATATTCTTATTCTAGTTTTATTATTTTATAACATTAACATCATTTATCAAGACTTTTCCAATCTTTCACCGGATACCATTTTTAGAAGTCTCATACTCCTTTTTAAGACTTTTTAGTTAGTATAGATGCCACTTTCAAAAATCTTTAATGATACTACGCATATAAAGTGGAGGGATTATATTAACTAACAATTCCCCACTAAATAGTACTCCCTCTGGATAAAAAAAGGTGTTCACTTAATCATTTGCACACCCCTTAAGAAAATACTAATTCCTAGAACAAAATAGGTAATTTAACTAAACTGACCCTAATTAAATAGGTATTGGGATTTGATCACATAACACTTAATAGGGGTAAATCTGGAAAAATAAGGAAAATTATTTCTTGATTTGATAAGTGGGCACTCTTTTTTACCCAAGAAAAAAAAGCTAAGTAGACACTTATTTTTTTATCCCGAGGGAGTAAATAGGAACGTGTAAATCAATTCTTAATTCTAGAGACTTCACTTTTCTCTCTCTATCTAATTGTTCTCTCCGCCCAAATAAATTCGATTGAAATCAAATATCTTACGTTGGAGATCATATAACAGTAATGTCCACACATTGAGGATTAGAAAGAAATGAACGTAACCACTAAAATTACATAAATAGCAACATCAAAAAACAGATTCGTGAGTTTGTCTCTCTCTCTTCTTAAAAAATATCTTACTCTCTATTCAAACACAATAATGTTCGACAATGACATACATTCATTTTAAACGTAACAGTCAAGACTATATCAAGACTTAGATTTATTTTTTATTTTTTATTTTTATTTTGCAGTAGTGTTTTCAATTTGTTTAACTGTCTGAATACTATCTTTCTATGATGAATTATCCACTTCAAATTTCGCTCTATTGTTCAATAAAATTTTGGGTGGAAGATTAAGTGAAAACTAACGGATACAATTCTTACTTCTACCTCACTCCCCCGCCACCCCACCCCACCCCACCCCCACCCACCCACACACACCCCACCATAGCTGGTCACTTCCCTGCCCAACTTAATTATGAAAAAAATGATACTCCTATAACTTTATGATGAGTATGTTATAAAATAATAAAATTAAAATGCAAGAGAACATATAAGAAAGGGACTTGAAGATTGATATTATTTCTTTCACTTCGTGTTTCTTCAATAGGACATGAGTGGTCCTATTTATAGGAAAACTTATTTGGTAATACATTTGGTTTCACCAACTAAAAGATAACTAACATTTGGTGATCACTGGCGAAAAATAACTTACGTTGGTGATCACTAACTAAAAGATAACTTCTTCGATCACCAAAGCACTTCGAATGATACATGGACATTCACTATTAAATATTATTTACAACACTCCCCTTGAATGTCCATTAATAGATAATCGCGTAATTCGTTAAAAACCTTACTGGTGAAAACCTCAAAGGGAAAAGTCCTAGTGAAGGAAAAAGAACAGACGTATATCAAGAATACGCTTTTGATAGCCGCCTCAACCTTACCAGGAAAAACCCTATCGGGACAAAAACCTTGGTTGAGGGAAAAAGAGCGCATAGCCGCGTATTTTACTCCCCGATCAAAACTTCACCGTTGTCTCGGAGACGACGCATTCCAATTTTGTATCTCGGGCCTTCCCAAATGTCGAGGTTGGAATGTTTCAATGGACATATTCGCCATATTATCAATCGAGCGAATTTATTGAATAATTATTTCACCTTCTGTTGAAGATTGTGTCTGAAAAAGAAATCTAACAAAATGCTTTATCCCGTCTCCTTTGATATATCCTTCTTTCAAGTGAGCTATGCAAGCTTGGTATAATATTATTGGAATCTTCATCTCCAAATAAATATCGCATGATTGCAGAATGTGCTGAGCTATTGATCTCGCCCCGTATACATTCCTGACTTACTTCTAGATACATTCCTGACTTGCTTTAAAAGTTACTGATATCCTGGCAGACTTGAATAAGTATAATTGACTGTCATGGAGAACGTTATATTATGGCAACATCCTCACATGCTCACATAATTTGTTTGAGATCTAACTTTATAGAGATCGTATGAATGTCCTGCATTTCATAACCAACAAATCTTGATAATATTGGTTAGAATCAATAAATTCATATCATTATTTGATTCATCCTGATGTCTCCACAAATAAAAGTGAAGCTATATCTTGCCTGCATATCAATAAAAGCATTATCTCATGGATAGTAATAGCAGGATACGATAGTGCATCAATTGCACTAAGACATGGTACTTTCTAACCATTTCCGTGAGATCCAAAATTGATCTTTCTTTATGTTAAGCAATCTTACAGCCATTGGGGTACTTAATGGAATCGCTTTAAGGCCTTTTCAATCCTTTAAGAATTTTCATATAAACTTCACTGTCTAGCTAGACATGAAAATATTTCAGTATACGCATTCAAGTTTTTCATGTACTGCCAGACTGTCATTGCATCCACCACAGGAGAACACATCTCCGTACAATAATGTCAGGACTTTTGTGAAAAACCTTTATACCACAAGGCACAAGCCGTAGTTTATATTTTACGGATTAATAATTCATTTCACTTTTCGCTCAAAAGTTTCTTTATACCCCACTGACATTATATCTTCAAATGTTTGGACTATGGATCCAAAATATTTCATTTTTGCCGCGTGAAATCAAATATACTTGAATTGCATATTTTCATTTGGCCAATCATCTATC
Source organism: Lycium ferocissimum (assembly GCF_029784015.1). Taxonomy (NCBI): domain Eukaryota; kingdom Viridiplantae; phylum Streptophyta; class Magnoliopsida; order Solanales; family Solanaceae; genus Lycium; species Lycium ferocissimum. The sequence goes on from NC_081348.1 coordinate 15,718,157, forward strand.
TGTCCACATTTCTTGACAGATTTGAATTCAAGATCCTCGTTACCCTTTATAATGTTGAGCGCTAAATTATATCAAAGATTCCATCGACGGTCATTTGATATCGGTTCCCATGCGACATAACTAATTGAGATCTCTTCATTTTTCATCATTTTCAGGTACCTGAACCTTTTTCAAGGTTTCATGAAGTGTTATGTCATGGTGCTCTTTAAAGCACTTGCCTCATTATTATGGCCATTTTGATCATTTGCTCCTCTCCTTCTTCAAGGAGATTTACCTTTGGAACTGATTGGTCTATCATGCTTCAGGCGTGCCGTAGACTCTATCCTTCAAGGATTTTAATTCTAGTAGGATATATGGAATATGATTTTCACTTTGGTCACAAATGCGTACTGCGATTAGCTTGAATTATATTTTAATCGAGGATCATACTAGTGATAATTCATTATATATAATTTATTTTTCCAGCTGCTTATCATCTCTTCACCTAATGTTAGGAAATCTAACATTTACCTCCAACCTTACTTGGGGACCCATCTTTATGCGTTATGGTGGAGCAATTGAATCATATACCGCACATTCTCATTTTTATATGGGAATTATTTGGTTCCTGACCTTGAACCAATTGTAATAGGGGAACCTAGTTGGCTTGATGCATACAAGCTGCTACATATTAAATAATACATCTCATACCAAAACTTTGTTTGGGAGGTTTGTTCTCATAACCAATTGTTTAGCTATAATTAGAGGCATGCAATTTCTGCTAAACCAACTTGGATGTAAACCAGCATTATCAATATAATTTCATAGTTTGGAACCATGCTCTTAATTTAACAATTTGAGCAAACAACCTTGCAAAAACCAAACTGCAAGTTGATACCAAATGCACATGTGACCATAACATAGATGCATCTATTAAAATTATGTAATAAGCAAACGGTCCATGGCGGAACGGCCCATATTCACCTTTTTATGTTCAGAATTATTGAGGGATTCAATCCCATCTTTAGCTAGTATAATTTTCAATTTATCATGAGAACAAGTAGCATAAGAGAATTCTTGAAGAAACTTTTATTTCTTCAATATATAATAATGTGAATTCTCAATTATTTTTGCATCACATTAGAACCGGAATGGCCAAGTCATGCCAACTCGATATTTATTTCAATAAACTTCTAGTTTACCATTGCATGTGATTCCATCATCATGCTCATATTTGTGTATGTACAAATAGAGGGAAGAGTGGTAACATTTCACATTTATATTTCTTACCCGCTATATGACTGTATTAATATAAAGATATTAAATCTTTCCATTATTTATAGCCTCAATATGAATGGCCACTTTGGCGAATATCTTTGAAACTCAATAACTTTCTTTGAGACTTACTACAGTATAATGCTTTCTTGATAATCAATTTAATTCCTCCAAAGTAGTAATAAATTGGCTCTTCCAGAGCTCCCAATTAATTGTGTACTACCACATATTTCATAACACCATCCGTATGGTGAACATATCCTTTAAAGGAGAAATTTATATCATTCCGATCAAATTATTATAGGCAAGACTCATTTTTCTTTAACCTTTTCCTGTCAATAATCAATCGACAAGATGATCAATGACTACTTATTCCACAATAACGATTTCTCTCAAACCTCCCCTAGAGGTGAGTTGTGGTATTAGCATATACATACATAAGCACATATTTATCCATATCTTTTATCATATCTTGCCACATTCACTTTCAAGAACGGGCCAGCATCCACGATGCTTATCACAAGTCGCATTCTCTTCAAGGAATGGACTATAATTATATATGTGTTTCATAAATTTGATATAAACTCATTGTCATGTCTTAATATTTATCATATTTATATGATCCACCTCAACATCACTTTGAAGGTCAAGTGCGCCTCCACTTTGTATTCCTTTCTTTTGATGGAGGATTTATAAAATCTATTAAATTAGGTCGCCTAACAACCGCATGCTCAATGACCTTTCATATCACATTGATGGCAAAAATTACCTTTTGAAAGGACCATTTTGGGAACCCATAATGTTCTTCCCTTTTATGATTATCATAATGATGACTATTATTATTTTGTCCTTTATCACGCCCACGCTCATTCATATAGCCATAACAAATATTTTGTCATCTTTCGACTTATCATAATCGCTACCACATTTATTTAGTGAAGGAGCAAAGAATTGAGATGGGCTTCACAAGAGCATATTAATTTGCTCACCATAATCATATCATCAATATCGTGCATTGGGACTTAAACCCAATGTCTTATTCATATAAAGGCGTTTTTAAGCCATAACGCGATGGGACTTGAACCCAACTTTTTATATTATCATCATAGTGCACCGGGACTCAAACTCAATATTATAATAGGCCAAACTACACCGAGACTTACCCTGAAGTCTTTAAATAAATTACCACCGGTTGTGATGCATAAAACAAATTTAATTACAATGAGGCTTATATAAAACATTATCAGTTATGTCCCCCTGAATAGTAATAATTAGTTTCTTCCTCAAAACTTAATTGCTGCAAGATATCAACAATAGACGGAAGACGGGACAAATCGTTCCAGACTAATTTTTCAAGATAGAAAAATCTCACCAAATGGGCCTTCCTAGAGTAAGCAAAATAATGCAAATGCTCCCAGTAGACACAAGCGTACTAAAATTGCATTCACAATTTATCATCATTAAGAATAATGAATAGTACCTGAAAGCACGTATGAATCTGATTAATATATACTTTATATAATTTTAGGATCAATAGCTGTCAGCAGTTAGAATTCATTATCAAGAATATTAAAGGTCACTATAGTTAACGGAAGTGAAGAGCTAAGTGTGCTTTCTGATCATGATCTACTCCTCCTTTATAACACACATATAAATCATAAAATTAGAACAGTTAAAGGCTTTGTCGCCAAATCCTAATGAAATTCCAATTTTCGTTTCAATAACGTAACCTTAGATTCACATCCACTGTTTGTGGAGTTAAGTGGCAGTAGACCAATCATACATGTTTTCGAGTGTTCGAGCCTTTGGTGTTTAGATTTGCAACATGCTTATTCAATTGTTTTCAAGAAATAACATCTCTATAACATTCAGAAATATCACTATATCTAAATTCATCAAAATATAATCGGACAAAACCAAAGATGATTAGTAAGATAAACCCCAAGGTTATAAAATATAAATTTTCATGTAGAAGATAGTCAGATGTGCAATAGGGAAGTAACATTCTTTTAAATTTCTTCGATGGTTAAAACCTCGCCTTCCCACAACTGGATACATACAAAATCTTTAACCATCCATCTTTATAACAGTAAAGGCTTTCCATAACCAAGTAAATAATTGTTCTTTTTCTTTCATGATATATATATAACACAATATTGACTTGCCAACGGCCTAGACTGCAATGGTCTGTTTTTTAGAAGAATGTAATAGTTTACTTACCTGATATGACGAAAGATTACCTACCAGTCTCGCTCAGATGGTTAGAGTCTCGTGCTGATAACGTGTTATAAAATAATAAAATTAAAATGCAAGAGAACATATAAGAAAGGGACTTGAAGATTGATATTATTTCTCACTTCTGTGTTACTTCAATAGGACATGAGTGGTCCTATTTATAGAAAAACTTATTTAGTAATACATTTGGTTTCACAAACTAAAAGATAACTTACTTTGGTGATCACTAACTAAAAGATAACTTACTTTGGTGATCACCAAAGTATTTGAATGATACATGGACATTCACTATTAAATATTATTTACAACATAGTACAATTTTTAACACTATCATGTTACTTATCTTTCTTTCAAACATCCAACATACTCTAATTAACTTTACAATATAAATAATTTTATGCTGTCGTGGTTCAAAAGTTTAAAGTCAAAGAAAAGAAAACAAGATTTTGGAGGGGAAGAAGTAATTTCTAACCAACCCGTGCGTCAGAGAAATGGGAAAGTCCATTGACCCATTCCGTCCCATGTGATGCACGAGTCTAGTTGCATATCGGGCTGTTCACGGGAAACTGATAAATCAAATCAAACCGAAAATCGAATCAAACCGGAAAAAAAAGCCGATATTTTGTAGGTTTGATTGAGCTAATACTCAAAATACCCCTCAACGTTTGACCAAAATCTCAACTACACACCTAAACTTTTACGTTTGTCCTATTCTCGACAATTTTTTGCAATATTAAAATGCCCCTTTTTTATTGATACAAATTCAATACGACAACCCCCAATTACTAGTAGCCCACGTGCCACATCTTTAATTTCCCCCATTTTTTATTAATTTCCCCCCTTCCTCCATCCATCTACTCTTCTTCTTCCAAAAAAAAAAAAAATCTCTCAATTTTCCATACTCCATTTTTAGTATGAGGATCCGAAAATCCATACCCAATTCTCCTTCATCTTCATCATCATCTTCATCAACATCATCATCTTCTTCTTCTTCTTCATTAGGAGTTGAAAAATAAAAAAATCACACCAACTTCCTTAAATCTAATTCAAAAAAATCCAAATGTGAAAGGAAGCTTCCTAACATCAAGTAGAATAAAGTTCATCCATTAATTTGATTAAACAATCAAGAATTTAAAGAAACCCACTTGGTGTTCTTCATAGCTTTCTCCAAAATTCCTAGCAATGGAGTTTAATTTTCTCCCCAAATCAACTCAAAGAATTAGTGCTTAAACAACTCCAACCAAACAACAAGTAGCAACTCCAAACAAGCAACTTCCAATCAGATTTTCTTTAACAAGATTAGATTTTCAACCTTTTTTTTTTCTTTCCAGATTTTCGTTTTTTTTTTTTCAGATTTTTTTTTTTTTGAATTTGATTTGGGAAAACAGTGATTATAAGAATAATCACTATCCTAGCTCTAAATTTATAATGAGTATTATTTTGACAAAAAAAATGGAGATGGGTATTAAATAGGGTGAAGAAGAAGATGAAGTAGCCTAAAAATGGAGGGAATTTAAATTTATCTATGTGGCATCTATATATATATATATATATACGCTCTTGTTCACATCAAAAAAAAGGAGCATTTTAATACCGAAAAAAATTATCTAGGGGGTAATAGGACCAACGTGTTAGGTGTATGGAATTTTGGTCAAACGTTGGGGGGTATTTTGAGTATTAGCTCGGTTTGATTTGATTTAATTTTTAATATTAAAAACCGACAAAATATGATTTGATTTTGATTTTAAGTAAAAAATAACCGATTATAATTATAAGTGTATATATATATATATATATATATATATATATATTCCTTACTTTATAGCTTCTTTGGGGGCACTCAGACCATGTTGTTAGATTTTATTTTGTTGCAAAGATGATACTTAAAGGCTCTTCTTTGAATAGTATGGAACAATCAATATATGCTTCTTGCTTGGTTTTATCTTGCTGTAGAAATACATGCAATTTTTGTTGCTTGAACCAAGTAGTTGTTTGCTGGAGCCTCAGTTTGGTGAGTAATCTTTTCTGGGTTTCTAGTTCTTGTAGTCATGTGTTCTGTAATTAATTCATTTTGTGTATATAGTTAAGGAAAATAATTAATCTTATTAAAAACCGATAAAAACTGAAAGAATCGAAAAAACCGACATAAACCGACTCAATAAAAAAATGACTTAATTGATTTGATTTGATTCTTGTATTTGAAAAATCGACTTAAATGATTTGGTTATCTTTTAAGTACTATAACCGACCCAAACCAGATATTGCATACCATTAATTAGTGTATATAATGGTTAAATAATTATTATAGTGAAGTTTGAAATTCTGCAGTTAAAATTTCATGATAGTAGTGTTATTTCGCTCCATTTAAATATTGAAAAAAGGAAAGGAAGTGACAAAGGAAAGACAGTGACAGCTAGCTAGAAAAAGCGGAAAAAAAAAAAGAAAAAAAAAAAAAAACATGTGCGAGTCCCTATAGACTCCAAGATTTGTTTTGACATAATACACAAATAGATATCTTACCGTTTTAACTGTCAACTAAACGTTTTAACTTTGAGAATGCATATTTAAACACCTCAATTTGTTCACGCTATGTCCGTGGACACTCGTGCTGATGTGACACATAAATTTTGGAGTTGTTTAGAAGAGTCTCTAGACAAATTAGGCAATAACGGGATAATTGAAAACTAAATAATGAGTTACTGTTTTTACAATTTATTAATAAGAAAAAAGGGGAATGTAAATGATGAGGTAGAAATATCATTAGAACAAAAATTAGGAAAACACTTATCAATATTTGGTGTTTATATCAAATTAGTGATAACAAAGTATGCAATGTTTTATATACACTTTATCACTTATATGATTAATAAATTAATAAAAGGACAGCTAATAGGGAAAGGAAAAGGATAGGCAGGACCACTAAAGTACATAAAATAATCGCAAGTAGTTGGGTTAATATTTAATGCTCTTTTTATTAGGAATGGGTTGTAGAAAATTGACTTTAACAACGTGATAGCATGCATCAATAATCAAATACCTACTTCAATTAACGTTAAGTAACTACACAACCAAAGACGCAGACAGAATTTGAAGCTTATGGATTCAGAATTCTAATCATTTAAAGTTATTGAGCTTTAAATTAACAATTTGTACATATTCAATGAGTTTCTTGAGATAAATACAAAGTTTGGAACAAAACTTACTGGGTTCGGCCGAACCAGTAAGCTATACATTGGCTCCGCCCCAGTACACAACGTATCACAAGAGAATAGAAAATTGTCCTAAAAATATTGATTAACTTTAACAAAGTACGTTTAGGAGAAGCTTATTTGATTTGGCGAAACCCGTAAGTTACCTCCTAGTTCTACCCCTGACATCTGATAGCTCAGAGGAGAATTCAGGATCTCGTGTCGGTGGGTTAGGAACGAGTGTAATCTTATTAAGTTTATAGATTGTAATTTTTCTGCCCATATCTATATGCATAGTTCAAGTAAAAAGCAATTAATTTAATTAAACCAACATAATCCGTTCTAAATACACCTTTGATATAGTTATAGTTGTAGACTTTAATAAGTAGAAATTTACTATAGAAGTTCAAATTTTGACTAATAAAGAAAACATAACCTTACCAAAGGATTATCTAAGTATCCAATTCTCTAGAAGATGCATATCTAAAGCTTTCATAAATTCAATAGTTTAATCAATTGCTGGTTTCTCAAAATATAGTATATATGACCCATGTGTATGGGAATTATGATTTATGAGCATGGACCAAAGAATCAGAAGCATTTAATATCACCCCAACATCATTTGTTATTTTGTCTCTGCATTTGGATCTCCGTGTGCTAAAATCAAAATCTTATCTTGGCCAAAAACTAGAAATGAGTCAGTACCAGTACGATCCAAAACTTGTAATAACAGTTTGAACATCATTAAATTCATTGTATTCTATAAATAAAGTTCCAAAATTACATTAGCAGTCTGCCAAATGTCACAATTGAGAGACCATGCATTCTGGGCTCTCCAGGTGTGCTACATTTGTATATAACAAGATAAACAAATCATGTCACCTAAACATACCTAGTAATTTGCCACTTCCTGAAACCAAATATTTTGGCATTTCACTATGCCCCTTCTTTCTATGTCAAAAAGAAATTGCAGACAAGAAGCAACATTTTATATTAGCAGCTACTTCTAAGTCATGTGCAACAAATTAGACATACATTCAACGCAAATCAAGATTAGGGAATAAACAATCCCCTGCTGCAATCTCCTAGTTAGTTTAAGTCTATGTTACTTGAATTCTCAAAAACTGTATTACTTCTAAAGAATCAAATTTTTTTTTTAAGAATCCGAGCAACACAAAATTTAACACACCCAAGGACTTCACCTGATTCTGCTAAGCATAAAGGAGTTAATAGTTATGCATAACCAAATGAACAAACTCAAAATGAAAGGACGAAGAAAACATACAAAATATCCTCCGCAATTTAAGTTATATACACCGATAATAAACATCTCTCATTACATTACATTACATTTCATTACATTACATTACAAACCCATATGATTAAAGCTAAAAGGAAAATGAAGGGCTGAGATTTATTAATTGTACTCTATCTCAAACACCGTAAAAAACTCACCAAATCATGATGTCAAGCAGCTTCTCCACCTTTCATCTCCACCTCCAAGCTGCTATCATCAACTTGCATGTTCCCTTTGAGAGGCTCATAATACTCACCCAAATACCCACCAAGGTGACTATACAAAGCACTCTTATCAATCCTCTCATTATGATAACTCTTACACACATAGTAAAACAAGCTTTGAACCAAAAGCCCCACCAGAATTACAACCACAAGCACACCAATCAACACCCCTCCAATCACGACCCTAGCAAAAACGCCATACTGACCACCACCATCCACCACAATTGATCCAAAAGCACTGCTAACCACACCAAATATCACCAAATACCCTAAAACAAGCACAGCAGCAACCCTAATCTTTCCCTTCAACAACTCATAACTTTTCTTTATAGCTGCAAGACCTTGAATTGGTTCAAGAACTGTAATAACACTAGCAAGATGCCATAAAGCACTTAAGTACACATGAACTACAAGAAAGAAAACAGAGAGGACAAAAACAGACACAAGAAACAAAGCAACACTGCTCTTGCTCTCACTGTTCTTGCTCTCAAAGGCAATCAACATAAGAACAATGAAAAAAGACAAGACAGCATTGTAAACAAGCATGCAAAGGAAAACCCATATGAAAGTAATGAACAAACGCCTTAAGATACTAGGAATAGCAGTGATAATTGAGGAGAAAGATACTTGTTTTGAAGTGTAAAGAGAAGCAACAGTGAAAACAACAGCAGCAGTTGAGAGAAGAGAGAAAGCTAAGAGGAAAACTAAGTAACAGAATTGGTAGAAAAGGAGTTTAGTCCATTGAGAAGCATGAGAAGCACTTGGGTTTTCATGAAGTTGATTGAGAATTGGATGAGTGAAGAAAGAATGGGCTAAGATTGCAAAAGAAAGTGGCAAGATTAAGCTGAGGGTTATACGGTAAAAAGTTTGTGGTGATCTTTTTGGTATGGTGATTGATTCTTTAAGAAGTGAAGGTAATTTCAAGTTTTGAAGCTGTTCTGGTGGTAGATCCATGGTTTTTTTCTGGTTGAAAATTGGATCTGTTTTTTAGAAGAAAGATTGAAAACAGAGGGTTTTGAAGGTAGGTGGAAGAGAGGTTATCTCTGAGAAGACAGAGACAAGATATATTGTAGTTAGTAATTTTTTTTGTAGTATAAAGTTTGCCCACAGAGCTCAATGCTCATCTACCCTAAGCTAGAAAACAAGAATACTATTCAATTATTTTGTACAGGTATCAAAGACGACAATACTTTTCAGCTAACATAAGTCCTGGGACGACTTCACGTGGAACACCTTTTTTCTTCTTTTACTTTTTTTTGTTGGGTTGGAACCTTTTTTTTTCTTTTCTATTGTCCCCCAGTTGATTTTTTAAATATTTATATGGAATTGAAGAAAACTTAGTGTCAAATACTACGGTGTTAGGTTAACTTTTGACCAACTAAACTATTAGATGTAGTTGTTCAATTACTTTTATTTTTGTTAGTCATTTAGAGCAGAACTTAATTACTATGGTAATTTTGCTGTCCTAAAAACAATAGTCACTTTCGTCAGATCAAATATACTGTATTTGTTTTTGAACCAGCTTCAATATTTCAATTTATGAAATGCACTTTTATGAAAAGGTGTGCCTATTTGGTCATTAACACAATTAACATTTCTATCAGACAGTTAGTGACAATTTTAAGCGTCTATTTACGTATTTTGGCCTAAGAATAAATTAATAAATAGGGAGACTCGTCTATTTATAGATTGCAATATAATATTATAAAAACATTAAAGAATTAAAAGGGTCTTGTATATTTGAAATCATAATTAAAGAGATATGTATAACAAGTCAAAATCTCGATATAGGTATTTATACGCAATTCTCCCTGATACGATCCATTGATTGGCCTAAGTCGTTCATATCTACGAGATTTTTTTAACAAAAAAGGAGCTTGACAAAGTCTAAAGGATTTTTCGAAAAGAAGAACTTCAAGGTGACGGTAAGAAAAAATAGATAGTTGAATTGTAAGAGAATAAGGTACGATTCAATTCTCTAATAGAATTTATGGGTTTGCCCATATATTAAAGTATCAAGAATAAATGTATATGGTGTTTGCTATCTTATAAAGTCGGCCCTAATTAAAGTGGTATACGTAGGTTTCAAGTTAAATAGGCTTGATTGGATACCTCATAAAGTATGAGCATCTTTGTGTAGATATCCCGTTGTCATTTCTAGTTTAATTAATGATGGGCTAAACTAGAAACACAAAATTTGTGCCTTTATAAATTATAGAGTTATGGTCCCCAAGCCAGATGTTTCATCGTCAAAAAAGTCTGAACGGATTACATATTAGACAGGGCCGGCTCAACGTCCTCGGGGGTCTAAAGCCAAATCTTGATGAAAGGCCCTACTTTTTCTTTTAAAAAGAAAACTACGTATATATTTTTATTATTAAGTCTACTAATTTTCTAATAGGTGCAATCAACATTAGTAACAAATATAAGTTTTTCTTTTATACCTTTTTACTTTTAATACTCCCTCCGTCCCAATTATGTGATACTTTGCGATTTTCGAGAGTCAATTTGACTAAACTTTGAAGCTAAATTGGATTCGATTAACTCAAATTTTAAGATTAAAATTTATATATCTGAAAGCAAATGAAAAGTACTATAAGTTACAACTTTTCTCATACCAATTTGGTGAAAAAATACATATTAAAATGTTAATCAAAGTTCATGCAATTTAAATATCGGGAAACAAAAAGTATCACATACATTAGGACAGAGGGAGTAATAATTCATAATCATATTATTAGTGAAAATGGGGCCACCAAAATTTGGGGGGCCTAAAGCCATTGCTTTGGCTGCTTTACCATTCAGCCGGCAGTGCATATAAATTTGGAAGACCAACAAGGGCAAGACGCAAGGATTTCAGTATTTGCATGGATTCAGGTACCCTTCTGCATCTAGTTTTACGTCCTTGATGATTTGACTTGATAGATCTTGAAAAAAGATGATGGTCTTCGTCTTTAAAGTTTTATAAGTTCTAACAATTAATTCATCTATACCATGAGGAGTAAATATCTCAAAAGATCACTCAATTATAAGAAATTATGTAGCAAAGTCATTAAACTTTGTTTTGTATCAATAAAGTCACTCAACTTAGACCTTTTCTCTTATAAAATCACTCAACCAAATTTGTCACTAAAAGCTCCACTTTGGCCCCTTAACATTTGGTTTGGAAAATAATAACCCCTTCACATTTTAAATGGGATAATAAACTCCCTTGATCTTAAATTAATGGCTAGAAATGAGTTAAATTATTGCATATATGTTTAAAATGTCTTGATTGCTATTAATATTAAAAAAAAAATATGTTTTAATTTTGATTAATTTTTTGGTTGTGATTCTTGAAGCAAAACTTCTCAAAAAAAAAAAAAAAAAAAAAAAACACACACACACACACACACACACAACCCGTCACGCCCCAAACCATGGCCTGGGGGAAACACAGCACTCGGTGCCTTACCGCATGTGACCGAGCGAACCACATGGCTTTGTCGAATCATCAGGCGAGGCATAACATGAGCGGAATTTAATGTGAATGCATGATGAGCCTTTATAAAATGCAATAAGTCATAATGCTTAATCAAAATACTTGTTTAAACATAAGTGCAGAAATAACATGAATGAGCCAAAAATGGCTATACGACTCCGAAAGTGTGACGTGACATAACTGACTTGTCTAGTCTATGAAACCTCTAACATAAGTCTGAACATGGAAAACATACTCGCTGAGACAAGGCCCCCAGCATACCTTAGATGCATAGCTAATCATAAAATAAAGAGTTGACTAAACCCCGAATGAGATGGGGCTCGCCAATGTCGATACGAATGTCGTCCATCGAGCAGAGTCACGTCATCCAGTAAATTAGTTCCCGCATCGTGAAATGCAGCCCCGGCAATAAAGGAGACGTCAAAGACATTGAATGTACTCGGTATGTAAAGCAACCGAAAGAAACAATACGGGACATGGAATAACATGATAAGAACTAAAATCGAAAACCGGACATGAACACGAGCATGAGTATGAGCACGGGTACATATATATATATATATATATATATATATATATATATATATAAGTAAAACATGATAAGTAGGAGAGCATTTCATAAACCGATCATGTGATATCACCACGTGGGTACGTGAGTCCGGTACCTGGCCGGACAGCAGAGCCCCCATACCTTGCCGCAGTATAAGGTGGTAACGTGCCGATGGATCCATTCGGTGTAAATTAAGGAATCGTCCTAATCGGGCGGAGCGATCCTTGTCCTACGGTGGATACGTAGTTTCAGGCTATCTGAGCTTTCTCGGTAATTCGTGCAACTCCCAAAAACATGAACATGATATAATTGGCTAAGAAGTCCATGATTTTCGTGAATTAACTTGTACTTGACTTGTAATCATGATTTCACGAAATAACTTGTAAACATGGTTTCATGAAATAACTTGTAAACATGGTTTCATGAAATAACTTGTATTTAGCATGTATGTATCTTGTATCATAGCATGAAAGTAATTATATAATATAGTTGCATGAAAACTTGTAGACATGTAGGATATTCATGAAATAATCATTCTTAGTTAAAAACATGCATGCAAGAACCCATGGAATACAAGATATGGGTTTTCATGGATTACGGACTGATTCTCAATAATCATATGGAGTTATTAAAAACACAATGATAGAATAATAGCAATTCATACATAATCTATTCATGGACATGGACCTAGGGTTGTCATGAACATGGTGTAAAAACCCTAGTTTTAGTAGAGAATCATAATTTATGGATTATGAGGCGTGGGGAAGAATAATGATATTTCCCACACGTAGATAGTAACTCTACATACCTGGTAATGCTCCAAACTTGAATTAAAGATTTTAACTTTGAAGAAAATTTCCAAAATCTTGAATTCTTGAACCTTGAGATGGGTTTTCTTGAAAACCCTAGTTTAAGAACAATGATTTCTTGCTTAGATTATTGAGTATATGTTAGAATTGAGTTGGAAGGGTTTGGATTGACTTACCTTGATGTTTTGGATTGTTGCTAGGGCTTGGAATTGTGAATAATGAAATAAAAGAACCGAAGGCTTGAATTTATACAAAAGTGAGTATGAAATATATAGACATATTATACAGTCTGTATAAAGTTATACGGTCCGTATAATATGACCATATTTTATCATGGTTGAAAACAAAACGTCGATTTGAAGTTTCATGAAGTACGGATGAGTTATACGGTCCGTATAAAATTATATGGGCTGTATAACAAGTTCGTATAACATGACCAGTGAACGGACTGCTCTATAATCCTTCAAGAAATGGCCATAACTTTTTGTACAGATGTCCCCTTGACCCCTATAATATACTGTTGGAAAGACATTTCAAAGGGCTACAACTTTCAAGAAGGAAGTTTTCACAAATTCCTAACGTAAGTACCCGAAAACAGGCCATAAGTATAGACTGTCCTAGACTTAGACGAATTTAGAAGGCCTTAAAAACTTCACTTTTTGGTTTGACTTCAAAACGACTGTTTATCACCCGAGTTCATCCCAAATAGATTCGTATAGCTAAAATATCACCTTTATACTAGATTCATACATTCATACCTAATTCGGATTTACGGGATGTTACACAACCAGACAGAGTCATGTGATTGATAATCAATTTAAACATTTCATAAATTTTAATTAGACATAAAAGGCACCACAAGTCATCTAACCAATTTAAATAATTATAACCATTTCCGTCTAACCAATTTAAACAGGATAATACACTAAACATTTCTAATGATATAGGATATCTAATTCATTACAAAAATAGAGAAAATGGAGAGAGAAAAAAAGAAAAGAAAAAAGGAAACCACCTCTATTCATTTTATTCACTTAATAAAATAGCATAAATAAATAAGTACAATAAATCAGATTCCAATATTACTATACCTCTTTGTTGAATTATTTCAAACTTTTCTCAGGAGTTGACAACCCAAGTATCACCTTGAGCAAGTGCTTGAACATAACCTCTACTAGTAGTAACTTATTAAAATGAGATTCGCTCTCAAAGCAAAAGGAGTGACATTCAGTATTCATTTGTAGTATCATTTTACTACACCCTTGTCCCTACAAAATATTAGGTTGATTTATAGGTCATACGAGGAGTAGTGGTAACAAAATAGAAGGGAAAAAAACGGTTGTCAAAAGTATTGCATTAAGACTTAATTTTGATTAGCAAAACATATCGAGACCTAGAACTGTGGATTCTTTCAGTTGACATATCAAAATTCACAATAATTAATCTCAACATAAGATTTCCCATAGAAATTACAATGTTTGGTTAGCTAATACAATAGGAATAATAAAATGTTTAAATTGGTTAGAAGGCTTTTGACTTGGTTATCAGTCACATAACTCTATCTACTTTCGTTGCAAAAAAGAATGGCCAAGATAATATGGAGAAGTTTTACTTCAAGAATGACATAAACCCTTTTTTTTTTTGTAATTGCACAGATAGTCAAAATAGTCAAAATTAAAAAAATACCATAAAAGACAAATGAGTTAACACATAATTTTTTTATACTAATAGCAATCAACACATTTTAAACATATATGCAATAATTCAACTCATTTCTAGCCATTGATTTAAGATCACGGGAGTTTATTATCCCATTCAAAATGTGAAGGGGTTATTATTTTCCAAATCTAAAATGTAAAGGGGGCAAAGTGGAGCTTTTAGTGACAAATTTGGTTGAGTGATTTTATAAGAGAAAAATCTTAAGTTAAGTGACTTTATTGATACAAAACAAAGTTCAATGACTTTACTGCATAATTCTTCATAGTTGAGTGATCTCTTATGATATTTACTCATACCATGAGTATTGAGCTCGAACTATTCATCAATTTTGGCTCATTTGCCTGAGCTCTTAGCTAGCGAAAGCATTATTGAACTCTTTTAATTTATTACTAGCTTATTATATATTAGTGCATTTTCTTGAGATATTAGGCGAGCTAGCTCATTTAGTGACTGAGCTGTTCCCTCAATTAAGGGTCTGACGGAAGCAAAGGACATCGAGGTAGCTAGTTAATATCCTTCATGAGAATGATGCTTGTTGAAAAAATATTATTTAAAATCTCAAAAAGAATTATGCCTACAATCACAATGGTAAAACTTGAATCTATTTTGAAATAGTCTAATGAGACATTTATTTCCCCTCCTTGAATAGCCATCAATATATCATTATTCCTAATTATTCTAACGTTGGTTTGGTTTGGTTTTGTAAGAGACTTACATTTGTAACTGATCATCTTTAATACCATTTAATCTTTAGCCTCATTATTTCCTATAATCTTCTCTAACCGTTGGAAGACTTTTAGTTCATTCCCATGAGATGATTTGTTAACTATATATTCATATCTTTTTCGTTTGGAAGTAGTAGACAGAACAAGAACAATAATTCTTCCTCCTTTCTCTTCTTGTGCTGAGTTTTCTCTTTTGGTTAATCTTTGTTAGATTCTGACTCCTAGTTTTGTACCAGAAGAGTTTGTTGAATCATAAGGGATACATCCACACAGGGTGAAATATCCTTAAGGACACTGTCTTAATTGACATGCCTCAAGCTTCAAGAGTTTCTCTACAAGGGTTCGTGATCAAGTATTTTCCAACAAGGTTCGTGATCAAGTATTTTTCGTAAGATTTCCAACAATGCTTTTGTTGTTGTTGATTGCATAATGTGGAAGCAGATATCAATCTCCTAAAGGTCATGATATAATCCATGATATCGAGATGTGTACATGGTGGTGCACACAAAATTTTGCAAGCGATATCAACCTATTATCTCAATTCAATTTCTAAGGAATTTGGTTTGTAAGTTTATAGAGGTGCTAATACCTTACTTCTTGTCCCGAATGAATGTTTACTTTGTAAATTTTTTTCAAGTGGTATCGATCATATAGAGAGAGAGAGATTGTTTTTTCAAGTGGTATCGAATGACACCCGTTGTAAAAGGGTGTCTAGTACTGGATCATGTGGTAGGTTCCATTTCTGCTAGCAAGGACTAATTGTTATCATAATGGGAAGTTTAAGATTCCAGCACATATAATAGCTAGGTTGTGTAGACTATGACTCCATTTCTATCTTGATGGAGATTAAAGAAGGTTTACTTGATTGAAATGCTTGAAGTTCAAGCTTGTCAAAGGATACACAAATTGTTACTCCCTCCGTTCCATAATAAGTGGTTCTTTTAGCTTATGCACACCCCTTAAGAAATTGCTCATTCCTAGAAAATTATAAGTATTTTTACTAACTTACCCCTAATTAATACCTAGAAAAAGAAAAACCACTTAATGATTCTTGATTATAAATAAGGGTAAGTTTGGAAGAATAAGATCAAATTCTTCTTGAAATCTTAAAACACCACTTATTTTGAAACAAAATGAAAAGCCTAAAACACCACTTATTATGGAATGGAGGGAGTAGCGTTTACCATGCGATAGCGAAGCAATGTTGAGTAAATATGAATGTAAAATATCTTGAGGTGTGCTTTGCAAGTTGACCTAGGGGGCGCAAAAGGCCGAGTTGGGTTCAATATGGATGGCTTAAAAGTAGAGCTGTCAAAACGGCCTTTGAAATTTGACGGGTCAGGCCGGGCTGGCCCATCTTTTTTATGGGCCTTAAAATAGCAAGCCCAACCCATCATTACGTCCATCCCGCCTTTTAAAAAAATATTTTTGATCATTCTTTTAACTTAAATTCTAATTTATAAATGCTAATATAAATATTTGCAAGACAATATTAGATGGTGTTACTATTTGCTAACCAAGTCTCAAACAATGTTTTCAAAGACGTTTTTGGGGAGAGTCTTAGGGCGAGTACCGGGGCGGAGCGTACCAAAAATTGCTTCGGGGAGTAAATGAAAGACGTAGACCCATAGGGCATACGCCCTAGAGCTTGGATGAATGAGGCTTAAGTCCTGGGTACAAAAGCGAAAGCTCAAAGTAAGTCCTGGGAGCAAAAGCGAAAGTTCCGGGTGAAAAGTGTACGCCCCGAGCGTTAAATTTAATGTTTGTTGTTTTAAAAGTATTTTTGCTATAGATCATGTTTGTTATTCTCGGTGTAATGATATTTTATCGTCACTCAAGTCCACGGGCAAGCGGGCCTTTTTGGACCTGGCTAAAAAGCCTCGCTCTCAAATGGGCTCCAAAAATCTTAGCCCGACCCTATCAAATTACGGGTTGGGCTTTGTCGGCCCAACGGGCATAGCCCTTATTGACGGCTCTAGTTAAAATGAATCAAATCAATAAATGGATGAGTAATTGAAATGAGTCGAGTCAGAATAAGCTAAACAATAGGCCATAACCTAACTCGCCTAACTTGACCCATCATTTTTACATTTAGAACATACATTTCAACATCTTCTAATATAAAAGCAAAATATACTTGCAAAAATCATTGAAAATTTTTTAGGATCGAGGAGTATTCAGATTTGTTAGGTTTAAGTACTTCAATTTTCAATCGTTGTGCAGCTTTAAGGGAAGTTTTTTTTTCAAAATTATTTTCTAGTAATACTATCACCCTTGATTTTAATCCGACAAGTCTTCATTCCCAACCACTCAAAAACTACAAATTTCTCCATTACAAATTGAGATATTTTTTAGTCTTTTTAAAATAAGATTTTCTTATTTGAAAATTATATAAAAGGCAGAATAGGGTTACGATCCGTTTTTAACCTTGTGGTAAGAACGTTCCATAATTTGGCTATTTGTGTGAAAACAGAATCGCCGCCTAATTTTTATGGAATTAGGAAACCATTTTAAAAGGTATCACGAAACCTTATTTTTTGAAAACAAGAGAAAGTGTAAGGGTTCTGATGATTCCTGGGGAAAGGTATTAAGCACCCCCAAGAAATCCGCAAATGCAGTTACCGGCGGATTTAAACATTTTTGTGGCTAAAAGAACAACGTATGTGGAGGAATAAAAGAATAATTTTAAAAATATTATTTATGTACTAACAAAATACGGATATCGGTATAGGTATATGAAAGTATATGTAATTAAATGTTAGTATAAAATGATAAGAAAATTATGCTAAATAGAATAGTGTTAAGTGTAAAATAACGAAAAGATATGATGTTAGTATGAATAACGTTAGCATAAAAATAATTCTAGTGTACGATAAAAGTAACGTTACTATAATTAGTAAAATAATGTTAATATAACTGGCGAGATAATGTTAGTATAAATAAAAATAATGATAGTAATAAATAAGAATATGTTAGCGCAAATAATAAAGTTGCTTTAGCATATTTGGCCTATTGTGCTAGTATCGATAACATAAGTAAAATGACATTATAAATATAAAATAAAGGACTAATAGAGTGTATATAAAATTTATATTGGTGTATATAGAGTAAAGAATGTATAAATCTGTATTTGATAAAATAATCTTTAAGAAAAAGGATGAAGTTAATTTGACTTGTAAAAAATACCGCTTGTTTTATTTGAAAAGTAATTAAAGAATGGAGAAAACATTACTTGTACAATAATTAATTTAACAAATGACCAAATGAATTGTAGCAACGAGTTGATAGAATAGTTATGTATAGAAAAATGAGAGAAAATGTGGTGAGTTTAAAAGAACAAAAATGAATATCTACTTCGAATTGAGAGATGGCCTAATGTTTTGCCTAGCGTCAAAGATGTAAATTTAACCAGGTGTGTATTTAGTTAACCTGATAATAAAACATGTTTACGGCCTAAGTTTTGCCAAAACGAGTAGTGAACTTGAAATAAACACAAATAATACTCTCCCGTCCGACATCCCGAAAATAAAGTGTTCACTAAACTATGAGTTCATGTTTTGTACAATTTTAAAAGATACGGAAAGTAAATAAAAACAGCGGTTCAATGAAGATCTTTCAATTCTTTCAGGGTGTCGTCTTCGAGATGTATCTCCAGGTACCTGCATAAACATTTAGTAAAAATATTAGTAAAAAAAGTAACATATAAATAAATAAAATGCAAACCTTTGACAGAGAACAATTATAAAACATATGATTTTGGGACAACATCCTTGATAAAATTAATATATATCCGTCTTTTAAAAAATGAAGGCCTCAAAATCAACGGTTATTTTTTCATTGGCCAGAATGTATTATCAATTCAATATCATCTATATTTGAGAGTAATAAAAACCAGCAGAGATAGTGTTAAAATGAAACATGGTCCAAAAAAAAAAGTTTTTAGAGTCTCAACAAGTTCGAATACAAGAAACCCCATGATAACATGTAAACAGTCCCCAAAAAAAAATAAAAAAATAAAGTAGTAATACTCAACCAAGCTGGGATAGTAGCAATATTTGAAAATGTTATATGACATTGAAATAAAGATCAAAGTCATGGACCAAAAACCGTTGTTACAACGACAGCCTCGCGTAACACCGGAGACGTGTCAGAGCACAAGAGCGGGGTGTTGGTCGGAAGAAGAGAAAACGTGAAAAACCAGTTGATTACCTAGATTATTTTATCTAAATATGCATATGTGCAAGTATTTAACAATTAAAAAATGCCTAGAGTAAGAACAATAAAGTAAATAAAAAATGCCAAAGTGTGTAGTAAAAGAGATCCGAAAATGACAAGATGGAGTTACTCAGATGGTAAGCGCCTTCCATTTTCAACCTGAAGGTTCTTGAGTTCGAGTCACCAAGGGAAGAAATGAGAAGCTCCTAGGGGGAGGGGTATAAAAAAAAACATAGATAAACAATTCTTTAGACAAGAGGGGGTTGCTCAGATGATAAGCGTCCTCCACTTTCAACCCGAAGATTGCGAGTTTGAGTCACCAAGGGAGCAAAGGAGGGAGCTCCTGGGTGGGGAGTGATATATTACTATTATATATAAGAGGGAATGTGAGGACTTTTGTAGTCCTCACAATAATTTCCCAAATTTTTAAAAACTTTTTCATTAATTACTTTTATGTCCTAATTTTATTTATTTAAGTCAATTTTTTTGTTTTTTGTTTTTAAAGTCTACTTTTCAAAAGCTATCGAGCTCGGGGACTTTTGTAGTCCTTACAATAATTTTCAAAATTTTTTAAAACTTTTTAATTAATTACTTTTAGGTCCTAATCTTATTTATTTATGTCAATTTTTTTGTTTTTGTTTTTAAAGTCTACTTTTCAAAAGCTATCAAACCTCCTACCTCATTTTTCACGTTCTTTGATTTTCGATTGGTGCTCGATATCATTTGAGCTCAATTAATCTTTATAATTCGCACCGCATCGCGCACCTATTCGGGGAGCGCTTCCTCTAAAGATTTTTTTCCATGTCCATGTTCGAACCCCTAATCCCTAATTAAGAGAGTATGACTCCATACGTTGCACAAGTTAAATTATGTATTTGTCTTAAAAGTTCATTAACTATGTATAGATTATTTATTTAGAACTAAATAACTTTAAAATTAGGATACATAAGTTATAATTTCATCAAAATGGAAGTTAAAATATTAAAGGAGTGGAATAAAAATTTTGCTTTTATATAACTACCCACTTGTGGACTACTGATAGGTATATGGTTGTTGTTGTTGTTGTTGTTGTACACTTGTACTAACACAAATTATATTTCTTTAGTTAAAATATACGCTTTTATATACTTGAGTTTGGGCCGGGGGCTTAGACGGCCTCACATAACTAGTATATATATATATATAAAAAAAAGAGAGAGAGATCCGAAAATATAGAGAAAAACAGTAGAAAACCAATTCACAATAAAAAAAAATAAAAAATCGTGTGTGTGTAGAGAAAGAGATGAAAGTTTAGAAAAATTTTAGAAGAAAAGTAAAAAAAAAAAAAAAAAAGAGACGAGAGCTTTTTAGGGAGATAAACGTGAGAGAGAGCATTTAGGGGAGGTGTCTCAATGTGGAGAAAAATGAGGGAGAGGGGTGAGATAAAAAAAGTAAAAAAAAAGCTAAAAAAGTAAGACAGTTTAAAAAGAAAGAGAAGTTGAAAGAGAAATAATTTGGGAGTAGAAAAAGAAAAGATTGTGTCATTGAAAAAATGAGGAAGGAGTGAATTTAGGGGATAAGGTGAAGAAGTCAAAAAGAAGAAAACATGTGGGGCCCGCAGAGCAGAAAAGACTGGAGAAAAAAAAATCATATTTAGGAAATGGGGGTAGGTGAGAATTTAATTGTACATTGAGAGAATTTTGAGAATTCTCTGAATTAACTGTGTTTGTGATAAACTCTTTTAGATTTTTTGTTCTGACGGATTGTATTAAATATAACTAATATACATTAAAAAAATGTAAGTATTAGTATGCAATAAAAAAAATGTAAATGAAAATATGATTGATACTTGAAAATGTACTATGTTGTAAAAAAAAATGATTACTTGCTAAAATAAAATTGCAGTGTTGTGTATGTGCTTGCTATGAAAGAAAAATACAATGTTTACTGAAATTAATTTAACTGACATTAAATTGATAAAAATCATAATATTTGCAGAAATAAGGATAATTCAAATAATTGCTAAATAATGCAAAAATGTGTAAAAAGTGCTATTTTATGTTTTTTAACGATCGGGGGGGCCCAGAGACGTTGTTTTTAAGTATGATGAGCCAAAATTCGGTGTCAACAAATAACACTTTCGGTCCTCTTGTTATTGGTGAGTTTTGATTTTTGTCATTATAATGTATAACTCAACACGTTTAACTTTCAATTAGGTAAATGTGTGCTTTTAGTCCCTTTATATAAGAAATATATTGTATTTGAACTATTTTTTGAAGTATATTACCCTCAAAGATAGAGCAACAATGCAAGGTTAATATAACAATTGTGAAATGCTTTTTTTTTTTAAAAAAAAAATTTGGTGGCCTGTTGGGCCATTTTATTAATTCAGAAAAATTAAAGCCCAAATTACACTTGTTCAATGGCCCAAACTGGGTCCATTATATCCAAAAATGTAAAAATCAAAGAGGAAATATCTAAAAAAGGAAGGAGCATATAAACTCCTTATATTAGAAAATTGTTGCCCTATTTTCTCGATCGCTTCTGTCTCTTCTATTCTTCTCTCTCTAGAAACTCCGGCCAAAGTCCGATGATGTTGAACTGCAAAATCCCTTCTAATGATGTTGAGTTGAAGAAGGGAACCTTCTCCATCTCTGTATTGCCTTAGTTCTTCATTTGCCCGTTGAATGCTCCTGTGTTGGCTTGAAAATCTGGAAAATGATGAAACCAGCTGGGGAAAGTCGTCTTCTTCTCCAACTGGATTTGATTCCTTCATCATCTCTGCAAATACCACTTCAATTTCATTGTAAGTTCCTTTGTTCATCATCTCAGCTTGTTCTTCTACTTTCTCCACAATACAGTAATTATTTGGTCCTATTTTGTGCTGCATGTACACATCTGAGCAATGGACGTTGATAACCACTGAATGTTTGTTCGTGTTCTTATGAAGACCACCCCTCCCAGATAATGTTGTTTGTTGCAAAATATCGTTACTTCCAACTTGTTGTTTCATGTAGAGGCTTTCACTTGAATGTTCTTCGATTTGCTGTAATGACAATCTTTTGTTGCCTTTCCTGAGTAATTGTTGTTGTTTTGTCCTTCACTTGCCCTCAAATGTTGAAACAATCTATGTCCTGTTTTGTATCCCCAACTTGTGTCCCAAGTATGATTGTCCATGTAAATTTTGAGCACATAAAACACTTTGATGTAGTCTATATCTGTACTTGTGACTGGCATTCATGATTAAAGGTAGTACTCCATGTGTTTAGTCCTAGTACATTGAAGGTATATCCATTTGAATGAGCATCATATGAAGCTAATCCCACAAATAAGATACATTTCCAAAATACTAGTCCTAAACTTGAGCCCTTACTGCACTTGCTGAATGTGATTGCCAGAATTATACCACAAAAGATGACTAGAAACTGCTTGTAAGTAGCTCTCCTTGTATTGTCATCTAAGCCTGCACAAATTAAACAAACATGTAGTAAAATAATCCTCCCCATTCTCCTCCAAAAGGATTTGAATGGAGGGCATTTTTGAATGGAAGGCATCCTAACTCCCAAATTCCTTCTATTATTAGCCCCATTATCAGCTTTTGATTCTTATGGCACTTGAATCTTCTCACTATTCAAAATTTTCCTCATGTTAGCCCCTAGCTCCTCAAAATTTTGCCAAAACACATTCCCAAAATCCAAGGCATAATTTGCTAAAGCATCTGCCAGCTTATTTGCTTCTCTCGGAGTATGAGCAACAAGCATCTCCATGTCTTTCTTAAACAACTCCACTTCCTCTACCCACTCAGTAATGTTCCAAGGGGGTTTCCATTTTTCAGTGAGGATTTTCTGAATCAATTGAGAATCTGTCTGAATGATAACATTGTGAAGTCCATTATCCTGACAATATCTCAAAGCCTTATATATAGCCATAACCTCTGCTTCAGTGTTTGTTGCATGTCTTATCTCCTCAGTTTGTGCCCAAATCAAATCCCCTTTAGCATCTCTTAGACAAAACCCATAGGAGCTTCTTCCAAGGTTTCCCTTGGAAGCCCCATCTGTGTTACAAGCACACCACCCTAAAGGAGGCATTCTCCAAGTTACTTAGTTACCTTTAAGGTTTCCCCTCCTCCTTCCATTTTCTGAATCAACTCATCCCAGTTGTTAGGAATATTTCCCGAAGAAGGGTTCCTCACCTGGACCAGCCTCTAAATAGTTGAGTAAACCTGATAAATGACCTTGCTCCCTATTTTCCTATTGCCATGTTTTATACAATTTCTTCTCTTCCATAGTTCCCATAGAATAATGGCTGGTATTTCTTTAAACATTTGCTTCAGCCTGCCATTAACTGATGCTTGCCACCATGCAACAATAGTTAGTTGTAATTGCAAACCCTCTATTTGAATTCCTACAGCATCATAGAAATATAACGAAGTCCTCTTAGCAGTGTAAGATGTAAGAAACAGATGCTGAATTGTTTCTTCTTTTGGATTTGTACAACACCAACACCTAGATACCATGTTAAAATTCATTTTCTTAAGAAGATCATCCAGAGGCAATTTATACTTCCAACACCTCCATAAGAAAAATGAAATCTTGACTAGCAAACCTTTAATCCATATGAACTTATATCTATCCAGTTCCTGTCCTCTTAACCTTATAAAATCCTATGCTGATCTTACAGTGAATTCTCTTCTAGTATAAAACAACCACCATGGTTTGTCCCTTCCCTTTTGTACTCTAGGAGGTGTTATGTTATCAATGATATGATTAACCACCTCAGTATTTAGGAGTTCCTCTAACCTTCCATGATTCCAATTCCCATCCTCAACTAGTTCAGCCATATTTTGAATCCTGTTATTATATCTGTCTTGAGTAATAACATGATAAAGAGCTCCTAGACCAGTCTAGTTATCATACCAAAATTGAGAATCTCCTCCCCTGATTTGCCACCATATCTGGTGTTCAATTAAGTCCCTAGCTTCTAACATCCTTTTTCAAGTTTGAGATCCATATTTCCATTGTACCACCACTGAATGCTCTTTTCTACAGTATTTATTACTCATGAAAGCACTCCATAGTGTAGGTTTTGTCCTAAACTTCCACCATAGTTTGCAGAATAGAGCCAATGGTACATCATGAAGTGATCTAAAGTCCAACCCTTCTTCAGAAGTAGGTACACACATATTATTCCAGTAAACCCAATGTCTACTTCTTCCTCCAATTGTGTTGCTCCAAAAAAACTGTGCAAACATCTTGTGCATTTGTCTAATCACCCCCCACTGGTGGATTGACTGCAGAGAGCATATGGACGGGCATACACTGTAGCATATGCTTAATTAGTACTGCCCTCCCTCCAAAAGACAACATCTTACCTTTCCCACTTTGTAGCTTGTTCATGATCTTTAGGATTAAAGAATTGAAGAATTCCTTTTTCCTCCTACAATAATATATAGGACAACCCAAATACATAAAAGGAAACTCCTTCCTAGTTATAACAGTCACTATCTCCATAGTTATGCTAATGTCTCCATGGACATTTGTATGCATGTAGACAGAACTCTTCTCCATGTTAATCTTTTGGCCAGAAGTTGTATCATATTTCTTCAAAATATCCATGATCAACTGCAAAGAAACAACATCTGTTGATGTAAAAATGATCATATCATCAGCATAGGTCAAATGATTTACTTTTGGACTCCACTTAGGCATTCTAAACCCTTTAAAATGAGGCTTCTGATGTAGTTGATTCAAATTCCTGGATAAAACATCAATTGCCAAAATGAATAAAGTAGGGGACAAAGGGTCCCCTTTTTTACCCCTCTTGAGGACTGAAAAAATTCATGTTGTTGCCCACTCACCAAAACTGAATACCAATTATTGCTTATGATTCTGAAAACCATATCTATCACCCTTTTTGAGAATCCCATCTGCTTAAGCACCTTAGTCAGAAAAATCCAAGAAACTCTGTCATATGCTTTAGCCATATCAAGCGTCATTACCACATTTGCATCTTTTGTCCATAGTCTTATATCATCCACAATCTTTTGAGTCAACAAAACATTCTCCACAATGCTCATATCTTTAATGAAACCTGATTGATTCAGAGAAATAACATCCGCAAGCTTATCCACCAATCTCTCATGTAGCAATCTGAAGAAAATCTTGTTGATGAAGTTGCTCAAACTAATAGGTCTCATATCAGAGAAAGTGTTGACTACCTCTTTCTTTGGCAACAAGACCAAGTTAGTATGAGTAATAAACTTGGGCAATTCTGCCCCATAGAAAAATGCTATAACCATACTAGTTATATCCTCCCCAATGATTTCCCAGCATGCTTGATAGAAAAGTCCAGCGAAACCATCTGGCCCATCAGCCCTTTCCCCATTCAGTTGAAAGACCACTGCCTTGAATTCCTTTTTTTTGTTGGTATCTCTTCCAAGAGTCTGTTCTCCTCCTCATGTATCATTTGTGGTATCTGAGTAAAGATTTCAAAATCAGTTGGGTTAGCCTCCTTTGTGAATTGATCTTCAAAGAATCTAATAGCTTCAGCTGCTACTTCATCTCTATTTTCTATGCATTCTCCATCTGCCCTCTGAATTCTTTTTAGCTGCAATCTCCTTCTTCTCCCTTGAACATAGGCATGAAAAAACTTAGTATTTCTATCCCTATTTTGAAACCATTGCATTCCAGCTTTTTGTTTCTAGAATTCCTCTTCTAAATACAAATATCTATTCAAGTTTGCTTGCACTCTATGTAAGCTTTCTCTATTTGAAGGATATGGTTATACCTCAAACTTTGCTTCATGTACCTTGATCACCTCTTCTAAAGCTTCAATCTCCCGAAAAATATTTCCAAAAGTGTTTTTACTCCACAGAACCAATGCAGCCTTTACCTTCTTCATTTTATGATGAAAAAGTATGAAGGGGTTGGCCATAAAGTCTGTTGTCCACTGTGTTTTAACTGTATCCAAAAAACCTTCATGCTTAACCCAAAAGTTTAAAAGCTAAAGGTTTTTTAATAGGAATTGAATCTCCAGCATAATATATCAACAATGGGGCATGATCAGACCTAGTTCTGATCAAATGTGAAACTTTTATATTAGGATATTTGTTTTGCAAGGCCTGATTACCTAACACCCTATCCAGTCTCTTAAATATGCAATCTTCTCCACTTTTACCATTCCACCAAGTAAATTTACTCGCAGTAAATCCCAAATCTGTCATCCCACAATTTTGAATGCAACCCCTGAAATCTTAAATCTCATTGATAGTTACAGGGAGACCCCCATACTTTTTCCCATCTGTAGTGATCACATTGAAATCTCATCTTACCAGACAAGGAAGCACCATTGATGATGACAAATCCTCTAGTGAATCCCATAAATCCATTCTTTCTGCCTGAGTACACTTTGCATATATCAAAGACACTATCATCTCATCCCGATTTCCCCTAACACTCAACTTGATAGCTAAATATTGAGGATGATCTACTATAACCTGAATATCAAATGAATCTTCCACAAATGCCCAGATCTTACCAGACACATTGACCATAGCATGTTCCATTCCAATTCTTCTCCTATATTCTTCAATTCTAGCAGCCTCTTGAAAAGGTTCCATTAAACCTATAAAGCCAAAATGATCACGTTGATACATCTTCATCAATCTTGTAAAAGATTCCATAGTATTAACAGACCTAATATTCCATATGAGTGCATTCATCATGGTTTATTAAGTGTATTGTGCTGCCTTCTAGTATGAACTCCACCAACTAGTGGAACACTTGTATCCCTTGTTGCCTTTTTCTTTGACTTTAACCCACTTTTTTCAATTAACTTAGGTGAGATATCTCCAGCCCTAGTAGCTGTTTTAAAAATATGCTCTATAGAGTGCACATCAAGATCTTTGGTTCCCCCCTTTAAGCTCACAGCTAATCTAGGAGAGTTGTTTTCCCTTACTACAAGTTGTCCAGTGTCCAAGGTATCCTCTTTCTTTTCTGCTTCTGTAGGTATATCAATATCCTGTCAACTCTACCGCACCATATTATGCTCAATATTTTCCTTGTCTATCTCCGTCTCCCCATTACATGAATTTGTTTCTTCCTGATCTTCCTCTGCTGACACAGTTTTGTCCACATTGGACTACTTTGCTTTTTCACTGTTTGTTTTGTCCAGTTGTGTCTGTCCTGCTGCTGTCTTTGGTGTACTCATGTGTGTACTTTTTGCTGGATTATTAAACTTTGCATTATCACCGCCTCTGGAACTCATTGGGGCAGATTCCACTCTTGTTGTTGAACTATTGTTAATACTCTTTGACACAAATGCTATAGATTTGACTTTCTCATTCTTAGTTTCCTTGCTTTGTTGAACTGTTTACAGACTGAATATTGCATTTTATGGGACTCATGTGACTGCTTGATGTTTCCTTGCTTTTGCTTGCCTGAACTCTAATGTCATGATCAATATTGGTACTCCTCTCCTGTGAGCTGCCTCTTGCCTCCACCTGTTGTAAGTCACTCTAATTACCCTCATTTTCCTGTTGTATAGTTTTATGAGATTTGTCAGGACTAGTGATTGCATTCTCATCTCCCTCTACACCTGGTTCTTGATCCCCCAACACATCAAAAGCATTTTGTGTTTGGACTAGTCCTTCCCCCTTCTAATCTGTGTTCTCGTTTACTTCTCCTAATATGACACCACTTGACGAGCTCTGGGCATATAGAGTTTTTTTGCTCGTACCCTGTCAAATTATAGTATAGTTTAAGATATCGTCCCAAGGAGATTGGAACCACCTAGCTACAGATTTATATTATCCCGGTTACTATTTGAGAGAATCAACAACAACAACAACAACAACAAGCCCGGTATAATCCCCCGTGGCCAAGGGTCCGGGGAGGGTAGAGTGTACTAGGACCTAACCCCCGCCTTGAAAGGTAGGGCGGCCATTTTTCCAAGAAAGACCTCGGCTCAAGAGAGGAGAAGAGAGAAAGATAAGAGGAAAACAAGACAAAAAGGTCAGATAGGGCCAACAATATCGAAAACAATATGATAACACGAATACCAAAAGCGAGAAAGTCATGGTAGAACACTACTCTCTTTTCAACTATTTGAGAGAATCAAATTGTTGAAAAGAGAGTAGTGTCTTAAAATTAAGTACTTAAACAAACAAAAAAATTTCCTAAAGATTTAAAAAAAGTTGGGAATAATTGAAGTCGCTTGGTAATATTATTATAATACAATCTTAATTTAATACATTTCACGAAAGAATAATTGCTTATTTCTAATACAATTACATTTTTCTCACTTGGAAATAATCAATTAATAACACTCCTTGAGATAATGAATATTAATTAAATTACAATTAAAAGAGAAATAATTCCTTGCCCGAATTGTATCATGAGGAGTAATGATCTCTTGAGATTAGTCTGTAGATAAATAATCTTATTTGAGTCAATTCCTCCGTGAGGGTTAGAACTAAAAGAAATAAGATATAGATATCCCTCAAGTCAATCCCTTCGTGAGATTAGGACAAAAGAAATAAGATAAAGATTCTTTAAACCAATAAACTTGCTTAAGTCAATTCCTTCTGGAGAATTAGATTTGAGAAAGAAGAAGATCAACGATTTGGAATGATAGATAATTAAAAATTATTATTACTCTAATATTTGATGCAATAATTATAAAGTATTAATGTTTCTTCGTGAGAATTACAAAATTAATACAAGAATAACCACAACATAAAGTATAATAGCATAGCGATAATATTGAGGAAAAGTCTAAAATTCCTACACTAAGTAAATACGAAGATAAAGAACTTCCGGACAAGGAATAATTAAAATAAGATAAATAGTATAATAACAAACCAAGCTTCATAAACTATTCCCATAAAGATATTACTCCATTAAGGAGTATATAAGCAAAAGATCTACTAAAAAAAAAATAAATAAATAAAAAAAAAAAAAAAAGAGCAAGAACAAAGCTAGAGAGAAAAGTGGTTATTTTCCTACTACTCAAGTTGTCTTCTATCCAAAGAGCTGCCTTCTATTTATAGAAGTGAATTTCTTAATTAAATAAGGAAATGTAATGTGAGGAAGATGTATCTTGACAAGATATATTTTGAGAAAAATATATCCTTGAGGAGGATGTAACTTGACTTCATGCATTGTGAAGTAGATGTGTTGCAAACTCCTCTTTTCTTTCATCTTTAACTATATTCATGACTTTCTTATTTCCTGCAAAATATTGCTAGAGAACACATAGAAATTGAAGTAATATATAACTTCTTTACTTAAAATAGTTTAGTTTTAAGTATGTAATATATGTATATTTTATATCCATCAAATACCCCCACATTTGAATCCTTGCTCGTCCTCGAGCAAAGGACACAAAATGAAATAGTGGCTAAAATTTTAAGTAACATTATGAGAACTTTTGACAAAACAAGAATCAACTAAGATTACATTACGAGTTCAAATAATTTTATCCGCACTCATATTCATCTATTGAGAATCAAAATCACAATATTTTCTAATCCCAATGTGTCTCACCAAATGAAGAGAGATGCCCATTAATCACACAATATATTAATATAAATCAAAGAAGGGCACAGATAAAAAAATTCTCTCGCTCTCAACAAAGAAGTATCTCAAGCTACTCGAAATTGCTATAAGATTGCCTAGCATGTGATTCTCCACTAATATAGGAGTCCTTGAGTTGTGATCATGTGGGACTTTTATAAGATTGTAATGTCGGTTTAGGGATGATAGGATACATATGGGTAAAAGTGACTCAAGTCCCTTATAAGCACCATAATATTTAATATTTAAGCACCATTGCTTTCCTCTTACAAAACAAATCAACCTCGTGTATTCCTTTTTATTTTTCATTTTTCATTTTTCACCCCTCTGTTTTTTTTTTTTTTAACCAAAAGTAGCTGTCAAAATATTTCCTTGTAGTTGTTTTTTTTTTTTTTTAATGACAGCATTCTTAAAAGACCAATAAGTTCAATATCATCATTTTTCTTCTTTCTTTCACAAATACTCCCTCACACATGCGTTTTGCATTCAACCTTTTTTTTTTACTATAGCGGCAAAAAAGGAATAGAGCAAATAAATAGATGTGATAACGAAGATTAGGCTAGGCTTGATGTTTGGCTTATCAAGAAAATAAGGGATAATTCATTTAGGCTCAAGGGGGTTGACTAGGGATAAAAATAATTAAGGAAGGTCAATTTAGGTCATAATTCAACAGGGAAGGCCTACTTTCATTTTCCAACTCAAAAATCTACCTAGAATTTCGCCTCAAACCACATTTAAGGCAAGTTCTAGATTTTCAAATAAGCTGGAGAACTTTACAATATAACCTCACAACACAATACACTTGGGATCAATAAACATTATAATTTTAATCGCCAATAAACAAATATGAGGTTGGAAAGGTATTTTAACCCATGAATGATACTCAATAAGATCTATTTTTTCAAAATCTCATTTTAAGAAAAACAAATTCTAGCCGACTTATTTATTATTATATATTCTAAAAAAGCGTTCAATTCAAAATATTACGACTATAGCAAAGAATTGAACAAAAAAATCTATGAAAGTGTAGAAAAGTAATTATGTTACAAAATGAATATATATATTGAATAAATATATATATTTCTTTGCCCCCACACTTAAATATTGTCATGTCCCCATGACAAGTAATTTAAAAGCAAGAGTAGGTAAAGGGGCTACCTTTTTTTTTTTTCTTTCTTCGTGAGCTTGTGAACTGCACCCTGAGTTCTGCATCACTTTTTCTTTTTCGCTCCATGGGGTTCCCATCAGAGCTCATTTGGCCAAGAAAATTAAAAAATATCTTCTTTTTCTGTAAATCTCGCTCTTTCTTGGAAACAAACAGCTGTGCATGATCCCTAACTCCATTTTGCATTTTTCACTGGGATCTTTCCACTCATTTTCCTGAAAATCCCCAATAATAAAATCCACAAAATCATAATGATCAAAAGAAATTGAAGAATATTGGTCAAAAAATATTTCATTTGTGTTTGTGATCTTTTTATTCTCATGTTCTTTCAAATTATCCAATTTATGTGTATAAGAAAAATTGGGAATGCACTCATCACCTTCTAATAATTCAAATTCAATCAAACCTTCTTTTAATGTCATCTCCATTAGATTTGAATCTTCCTCTTGAGTGATAGTCTCTTTCTCACAAGGCTCGTCTTCTTGAGTGTATTCCTTCTCACATGACATTGTTTCATTTATTTGTTCACCACCAAAATTTAAGGAGTTTACCATATTTACTAATTGATTCAGTTTAAATGTCAATGGTTGTTTGAGTCGATGTATAATTTTCTTCTGTCTTTTCTATATAACTAGACAAAGATTCTTAAAAGTTTTTATTCTCCTCTTGAGGTGGTTGACTCAGATTGCCTTGATTCCACACATAATTTAGGTATTGATTGCATTCTGGATTGCAATTATACCCATAAAAATCATTATACCTGTAAGCACTAGAAATATCATGAGATTGTTCAGAATAAAAAAAGATAGAATTACCTAATTGGCATTCATGAGTGAGGTGACTTCCACCACAATATTCACAAATAACAGACCTTTGATTGATTAATAGCTCAACGTCTTTTATTCTCCTTTGGTTGATTAATTCTTCAATATCTTTTAGTTTTGCAGACATACCATATGAGAATTTGACTCCAAACTCTACCTTATCAGGCATAATTTCAAACTTTACCTTAAGGCAGCTTATTAGGCAGAGTTTGACAGCAAACTCTACCTTATCAGGCAGAGTTTGACTGCAAACTCTACTTTATCAGGCAGAGTTTGACTGCAAACTCTACATAAGGCAGAGTTTTTCCCTCAGCCATAAGGCAAACTCTCCCTTAAGGCAGAGTTTTGCTTTCAGCCATAAGGTAATTTTTTTGTTTTTTGTTTTTTGTTTTGTTTTGTTTTACGAGTGAAATTTTGCAAAACTCTAACGAATAGGCCTACTTTTGCTACGAAACTCTGCCTTGTGAATTTTGTTTTGACTGAGCCGGGATTCTAACCCCAAACCTCGAGATATTAGACGAAGGGAAAAAATTAAAGACCAGCAATTTGAGGGGCAAAAATTAAAGACCAGTGGCTTTGAAGGGAATCCATGCAAAAAAAGTCAATTTTGGCTATATTGGTAGGCAAAGTTGTAAAGAGGTATGTAAAATTTCTCATAGCATATGAACCCCCCCCCCCCCTTCTCAACCCCAAACTTCTCAAAAAAGAAAAAAAAGCAAAGAGCGATGTCCTGATTAAATGTACGGAAAAGGGTAAAAAATGACCTTAAACTATGCAAAGTGAATAAAAATGCCCTCCGTTCATAGTTTGGTCCTTTCGAAATTGAAACATAATTGGGTCAAAAATGTTCTTTTCCTAATAAACATATATATTTTTTTCCTTTTAAACACATTTTTTTATAAAAAAATTTTTTTGTTTTTTGTTTCTTTTCTTTTAAAAATCCTTTTAACTAATAAAAAGGGGAAGTAATTTCTGTTCTTCTTAATCTCGTTTTATCAATTAAAATAGAATTATGTACTTTTTTAACTAGTAATATAGGTCATACATATAAGATCATAGTAATCCCATCACTAATTTTCATTTATATAACAATAAAAAAAAATTCCTAATAAAATAGAAATTATTTCTATTTCTTAATCTTGTCTGAATTGAAGTAGGATAAGCATTTATTGATATAATCCTTGGTTTTAAAGTTAAATACAACAATCATAGTGCCATAAAACAAGTAAATTTATTACATTGCTTCAAATCACAAAATATCTTTAAGATATCATCAATGGAGTTATTGTTGACCCTTTTTCATTTTAACTTTAAAACCAAAGATTACATCAGCAAATGCTTATCCTACTTCAATTCGGAAAAGATTAAACAATAAAAATATTTTCTATTTTATTAGGAAAAATAATTTTATCGTTATCTAAATAAAAATTAATGATGTGGTTACTATGATCTTATATATATGATATATATTATCAGTTAAAAAAGTGCAAGGGGTAATTTTATTTTAATTGATAAAATGAGACTAAGAAGAAAAAAAATTATCTCCCACTTTTTTATTAGGTAAAGAGATTTTGAAAAGGTTTCTTTAAAAATAATATTTTTATAAAAATAATGTGTTTAAAAAGAAAAGAAACAATATGTTTATTAGGAAAAGGACATTTTTGACCCAATTAAGTAACAATGGGGGCATTTTTATTCAATTTCATATAATTTAAGGACTTTAACTGGACTAAACCCCATTTCGCATAATTTAAGGGCCCCCCTTTCAATTATCGACAAATGATCAGCATCAATTTTAATATGTATATTTTTAGGCGACATACTTGTGTTCTGTCCTAGGGTCAAGTGCAGGTATAGTTGATGTTGAGATCATCATTTAAACTATGGTCATAGTGCATAGAAATTTACAAGACAGCTATTCTGCAACCAACTTAAGTCATACGAGTATTTGAAGTTTGGCACGCATTTATGCAAACAAACACATTAAATGCCATTCTCAAAAAAAAATATTTGAAAAAGTATCTATTCGATGTACTAGCTTAGTTACTTGCTTAGTGGATTACTATGAAAAGGTTAGTTACTAAAAAATGACCTTAAACTATATATGTGAGTGAATAAAAAGTTAGCCCTCTAAACGTTCTCTCAAGAATATTCTTTGCTCCTTAAACTCGGAGGTCGATTCCCGCGCATCTCTTTACGAGAATTGAATAAAAATCCAATCGAATTTTGCTTATCGATTTCTCAATCGCATGTGGAGATTTTACACAAAAATGTTCTTTTCAAGAAAAGAAATTGAAAACATATATTTTTTTTTTTCCTTGTTTTAAACACATTTTTTTATAAAAAATACCAAACGCTAATAATGGTATTTTTAAAGAAACTCTTTCTCCTTTTCTTGTTCTTTTCTTTTAAAAATTTTAACTAAAAACAAATTAGGGTTCATAACGGGAGAATTTGAAAATTCTTCACAATTCGCATTTATCAATAGTCAAAGAATATTGAATTCTTTGGTATTCTTGATGCGGTTGAGTTTTTAACTAGTAACTAATGGGACAAAGTTGTATGAGATACAAATATAAGATCATATACCTACTCTCACTAATTTTCATTTATATAACAATAAAAAAAATACTTTTTTAGTATTAGATGTTGAATATTCAATCTCGAGGCATTCTACATATAAGAGTTCAAATCGTATGGTAATGGAAGCATTTATGTTTCATATAATAACAATTATTCGAGGTTTTAAAGTTAAATACAACAATCATAGGGCCATTAAAAAATGTTAAATTTATTACATGCTTCAAATTAACCAAGCCTCTACAACAAAGGAAGAGGATATTGTTCATGGAATGAGATATCTTTGTATTGAAGGAATCGGAACTTCCACGAGGATGTGACCAACTTTTTCATTTAACTTTGATGGATAACACACAAAAAGATAAACAATGGACATCAACTTTGCGGAGTAATGCTTATCCTATTGATTTTGACAAACTTTCATGCAAATGCTTTGAAATACGACTTATGGATAATAAACATCTAATCACAATATTATTCTATTTTATGGAAAGTTTGGTGATAATTACTATCTAAGATATAAAAATTAATGATTCCTTGTCTAACCATACGAAATGCATGGTATTGTTCAAATGCATCATGTTTATATATGATAAGAGATATATTATCCTACTTAAAATGGGGAATGATTGTCAATTTTCTTGTTTTTAATTGATTAAGAATCATAGTGATAATTAAAATCCCAAAATAAACATAGCATGCCAAATAATCTTGTATGCGGCATTGATTCTCATCACTCCTTTCCTTAAATGTAAATGTTCCATCTCTCATTAATAAATTGGCATGTTGTATTTTTTCTTCTCTTGTGACATCTAAGGACTATGAAGATTTGTTGTGGCACAATAGAAGAGACCTTTTAAAATGAAGAGTATATATAACTAAATTCTCAATATTTTCTATTAAAATCTAATATTTCCCTTATAAAAATAATGTTGACCTATTTGATAAAAGAAATCACATTGGTGGATGTTTGGATTAGGAAAAAGCAATGCTTTGCAAATTATTAAGGCTTTCATCGGTATGGTTGAGACACAATTTATATTATCGACAATAGCCATTCGGTTCTTTGAATTGCATCACTAAACCATGTTGTTGAAAGCTGCTAGAGCCTTGCTTTACCAATCCAAACTTTAAAGTATTGGGGTGAGTGTGTGCTTCATATTATAAATAGGTTACCTACTACATATCTGAAAAACAAATTCTGCCTTATGAACTTTTTATAATTGAAACCAACCTATTCAATGTATATCCGACAACACCCAAAATAGACACAAAATCAAAGACTACTCCACACATATTTGTTCAATTTTAACTAAGGGATAGGTTCTATATTTTTAGGGATGTCACCTGCATGAGAATATTTTTTCCCTTTTCCTTCTTTGTCTAAAGTTGAAAGTCTCTAGTCCTTTTGTTTTTAATAATGGCACCTTTGAGGATAGTGTCAACAGTTTAGTTGATGTTGAGATCATAGAACCTACCTCGTATACCTCATCACATGACCATTCATACGCGACATCACCATTGACTCCATCTCCACATCCTTCCATACCGAAGCCTTAACAAAAATAATAGTCCCCTTCACCTCCACAACAACCAATTGTTCAACCGGTAGTCACTAGAACAACATCATTTACTTCATGAAACCAACAACCTCCACCAATTTCTACAACCAACTTAAGTCAAAAAGCTTTTTTCTCCAAGCACAACCTCATTTCTTCTGCCTTGACAACCAAGCTGATTATTAGAAAAGGACATTTGCCATGAAAGTGAGCCACTCATTTTTCAATGGCAAGATGCCATGAATAAATTTGAAGCACATGCTAATCATACATGGGATTTAGTTCCATTCAAAAGGAAAACAAATTGCTGTGGTGGGTTTATAAAATTAAACATAAAATGGGATGTTGAAAGGTTTAAAGCTAACTAGTGGTTAAAGGTTGAACTTGGACTAACAAAACTTATTTTAAAATTTCACTCATTGCAATGGCGATCCAAGAACAGTCATTATCACAATTAGATGTCAATAATGCCTTAATGGAGACTTGCATGAGGAAGTGTTTAAATTGTCGAGGTGTTGCTTGCAAGCTCAACAAGTCCCTTTATTTGAAACGAGCCCGGCGAGCGTTACATTGTCATCCGGGGTATCAACATTCTTTACATGATTACTCCTTATTTTATAGGAAAAGTGGTCAATATGGTGTTCATTTGACATATTCTTACAATGAGGAAATTGAGCGGTTGAAGAATTTTCTCCATGACAAATTCAAAATCAAGGACCGCATTACTTCTTGCACAGGTAGTACTGAATGGTGGTGCTCTAATTTCTGAAAATTTTATCTATGTTAAAGGATATGATTGTTTTAACTACAAGTATGTGAGCTCTCCTCTTGATCAACATAAAGGCGAAGGCCAGGAAGGGACTTTTACTTGCAAATGGGGAAGTTGAATTTTCTCACCAATACTAGGCAATATCTTTTGCAAGTTTGAGCCGATACATACAAGAGTATTGAGGTACCTTAAACAGATCCACCTTGGGCATCTTCATGTCCCGTCATAAATAAGGGCCTTTGAAAATCAGATTGCATGCCCAGACTCTAAGGTCGGTAGTGGGTTTTAGTTTTATTTGATAGTCACTGTGAGTTGGAAGTCTAAGAAACAAGAAACCATTTCACTCTCATCGGCGGAGAAGTGTATAGATCAGCGAGGAAGGTCGTAGGTGTTTGGTTGCAAAGACTTTTTTCTATTTTGCTCCTCACTATTCTTTGTTTATTGTGATACTTCATGCAAGGAATCTTTGTGTTCCATGAGCGCACCAAGCACATAGAAGTGGTCACTTTGTGACAAGCTACAAGAAGGGCTCATTTCCCTTCCTGCCACTGACATCTTAACTAAATCCTCACTTTGGAGTCAAACACATTGCGGTCTTGGACAATAATCCTCACCTCCGCTTGTTGAACATCACGATTCACTTACTTGTACTAGCTTAGTTACTTGCTTAATTAAGCTTAGTCATTCTTAGATATTTAGTCGGTTAGTTAGTTACTTAGAGGATACCCAGCACAAATATGTCCCTAAAATGTAAAATTGCTCTCATTTATCTTCATTCTTTGCTCCTTCAATGGAGTTTATTCAGATCTGTCACACGCAATTCTAATAAGTTTGGCTCGGTAATGTCAAACTTCGAACAAAATATTTAAAATTTGGCTTCACAGTCTCAAAGTTTAGACAAAAAAGTTTAAATTGTGGCTTGATAGTTGCAACGACGTCACTTACCTCATTTCATTTCACTTGTGGTACCTCATATTTCATTTTATTTTACTGATGGAACTTCATTTCGTTTTGAGTACCTCTTTGTTTTATCTATGATACCTCAATTCATCCTATTCATTTCTCAAATTTTTAGCCAAATAAGCGTGCAATATCTTTTGCCTGAAGTTTGCCAACACTCATTACCCGTTAAATAATTTGAAAATATTGAATAACTTAAATAGCAATTGAAAGCTGGATACCAAGTGCAATTGCTAGTTTGTCCAAAGTTCTTTTCCTCGTGGGCAATCTCACGGGTCACTTTTGAGCAGCCTGATGGGCCAATATGGGCTGTTGAACATCACGATTCAACTTGGGCACTGCTTAAATAAGCTCATCAGTGAAGTAATTGGAAACCCAGCACAAAATATCCCTAAAATGTAAAATATTTATCCACCCATGTCCCCTCATAAACTAATTTTGCTTCTTACCCAACCGGTATAAAATATTTCCCCGATTACCCCCTCGCCCAATACCCTTTTTTCATGATACAATCGCAGTATATTTATATATTATGATGATATCATGGAGTACTAAGACAAGGACTGAAGCAGTAGTCCTCCATGTTATTATCTCAGTATATTTATGTACCACGATGGTATTACGGAGGACTGAGGATTGCCTCATTGAAGGACTGAAAGGTCCTCCACGATACCATCACAGTATATGTATATAAAGTAATAGTATCATAGAGTTTTTTTTTTTTTAGAAAAGCGTGTTTTTTAAATAAATGAACATGATACAATCTCAGTATATTTATATACCATGTTGTATCATATAATTTTGTGGACATTTCGGGTAAATAGTTTTAGGGGCATGAAAGTAAAAGGGGTATGAGTGGGTAATTATTTTGTTTTCAGGGGACAACGACGTTCTTTTCCCAAAGTATTTCTTGCCCAACCCGTCACAATTTCGACAGTCCACCAAATATTGTAATTTTTATCTGAACTGAAGATTAATCAAATATCCCATTTTACTCATTAACTAGCCCGAGATTGAGATTTGTAGATCAACAATTAGCAATTCTCTTGGCTTTGGGGGAGTTGAAAGTTATTTCTTTTGAGCCCTTTCACGTTAGATATATGTCGGTAGTCGCTACTATGAGACGCTTATGATGCATTGATATGTATTCCTTTCTGGTATTGACGGATAGCTCACCTTATTTTGATATGCCACCTTGCATCTCATTCGTGCTTTAATTTTCAGTTTTGTCAGGTTGTGTTTAGCACTTCTTTTGTTAGTCACAGTAGCCTAGGCCCACTCATGATGGACTTGGTAGTACATATGTATAAAAGCCATTTTTTACCATTTGTGTCATACTGTTAGTTTACATTGAGAATTTTCAATTTGATGCCAGTGGGATCCCTGATGAAGGTGATGGCCTTGTGCAGTTATGTTATTTGACCTATCTTTTTTTAACTGTGTGGATAATGGGATGTTTCTTAACTTGGATTTGAAACTTTGTAGGGAAGAAATGTCATCTCTAAGCTGTGAAGGATGTTCATCCTACAAGCCATGCTAGTGTTCTGTTGCAATGGTAATGTAAATTTATGCCTTCGCATTTTCTTTATAATTTGATCTCTTCATGTGTATAGTTTTTTTTTTTTTTTCATCAGTTGGGCTCTTCTTTTG
This sequence comes from Lycium ferocissimum, assembly GCF_029784015.1. NCBI lineage: Eukaryota > Viridiplantae > Streptophyta > Magnoliopsida > Solanales > Solanaceae > Lycium > Lycium ferocissimum. The sequence continues at coordinate 15,757,914 of NC_081348.1, forward strand.
TTTGGCTTCTATTATTTTCTACCTTAGCTGGTTCTAAATTTGATCACTGTGGAAATACACATTTTTATATTTATGTCAATCAAAGCTGTACTTAATTATCTTAAACAAAACTTGATGAAAAGTTGACATAAAATGACTGAGATCTCAGTTAGATGCAATAACATGAGGTACTGGTTTCTTTTTCTGTTTCTAGTTCTTTTGTTTTTCTTATTGTCTTTGCAAATGTTACCATGCAACTTGATAACCTAGTGAAATAGTAAAATCACTCATTTGGAATTATAGGTAATATCCTCATAAAAGACTCCTGATTTCTCTTGTGTTATAGAAGGAAAAATATAAGTATATAGTTATGATTGTTACCAAGGAAGGAAGCAGTTCAGCAAATGTAACCAACTTTTTTTTCTGCATTTATTCATTCTTAACATAATGGAAGATCATACTCACTATCTATATGATCTGCTTGCTAAAATGTCTACAAAATTCTTTTGAGCAAGAAATGTGGAGAAGAAGATAAAATGATTGAATTTTTTTTTGGATTTCTATTTTCTTTTTTGTTCCTAACTATTCCCAAGCAATTGCCTTGCTTTGCAATTTTCCATATCCAGCAAAAATCTAAATAAGAGAGATGTGGTTTTCTTGTTCTTTTTTGGTCTATGCACTAGTAGTTGATAAGATTTTTACTCTGCCCAAACAGTTATCTTTAGGCCTACAATGAGGCAAATACATCAATGGGCAAGTAGGATTTTCCCTTTCAAGCCTGCCAAAAAAAAAAAAAAAATGCAAATCAGCAATCAATAATCAACCAAAAAGATATATAAATAATCAAAAACCTGATTTGTAGGGAAATAAATGGAAAAAAAAAAGGGAAGAAGATGTAACTTACTCATAACCTAGAAGAAAATAATGGAGAAAAATAGATATTTCAAGTTTGGCAAGGTCATTTCCTGGGCATAATCTGCTTCCTCCTCCAAAAGGAAGGAATGTTCCTGCCTTTGGTGTAAGTCCCTACAAATTCACAAGACAGCAAAAATTACAAAATCCATAATGGTTTAAGCAAGTTGAATATTTTTCTTTTCTGGAGGAAGGGTAAAAGGAATTATTCGCACCCGGTGTTTACACCAAATCACATCAGTCTACTATGATTAAGTATAAAACTGAGGTAAAAGTGTATTATTTACCTATGTCTATATAAGTGATAACATTTGTAAAGGTATCATGTATTCATTGACTAGTGTAAACACCGGTGTGAGTAAATTTTTAGGGAGGAGTGGTAGAGAGTTTGATGTAAAGCAGAAGGTTTGTTAAACTTACGTCCCATCTAGAAGGATTAAACTTCATCGGATCATTATAGATTTCAGGATCTAAATGAACAGACCTAAACCACACCAAAACCTTCCATCCTTTGGGAATGGTATAACCTGGAAAACAAGCCAGTTAAGTTTTGTTAGGCATAACTTGGTTTTTACTAAGAAAAAAACAGATCAGGAAATGTTACTATAACTGACCATGAAGGGCAACATCTTCCTTTGCCTCCCGGAAGACTACAAAGGAGAAGGTAACCACACGAAGAGTTTCGTCAATCACCTATAAAGGAGCAACAAAGTGGTTTCGTTACATTAATAATAGATTGGCTAGAGTTGATATTCCAAGAATGTAAAAAATGAATACTACAAAATTTACCTTTGAAAGGTAGTCCATTTGCCTAATTTCTCTGAGGGTCACCCCTTTTTGATCAGCTGGCCTATTTTTAACAATAGCCTCTTGCTCTGCCTGTTTTTGGATCAAAGACATAACCTCTTGAGAAACAGAGAACACTCTCAAAGTGTAGACTGAAAATTGTTTCGAAAAATGGGAACTTTTGGCTACCTTAGCTTTTTTTAGGACTTCAGGGTGTTTCTGCAGAAAATGTGTAGCCCACATTGTAATATGACCAGAAGATTCATGACCAGCATTAAGGTACATCACTAAAACATCAATAATCTCCTCATCATTCAATTTCCTTCCATTCTCATCTTCAACTTCTAGTAGAATATCCATCATGTCTTTCTTCTCTCCTGGCCCTCTTTTTTCCCTCCTCTCCCTTCTGTCATCCACTATCGATTGGAAGATCGCCACAAGCTTTTTGCGAGCCTGAAATGTACATATGTATGCCTTTTAACACTCTATTGCAACAAATTAGAGATGATTTTTCACGCATACATTTATCATTTAATGACAATTTTTAAAAATGTGACAAAGGGTAAAGGACATTTTCTCATCTTATTTTGAGATAGAAAAGTAAAGTCGCAAAAAAGATTAGCAATATCGCATAGGGGGATTTACCTTGAGTGCTTTATGATAAGCAAATCCTGGCAGGTTGATAGCCATTGCTCTAACACCATAATTCAGAGTTGTGTATTCCTTTTCTAAAGCATCCATGACTTGTTCACTTCCAGAACTAAGAAAAATGTGCATAATAATCTGAAAAGTTAATTTTCTTAGCTGTGTTAAGAACTCTATTCGTCCCATGGATGCCCATTTATCCAATGCTGATATCACATTTTCTTCAATATACTTTATGTACATCGCCAACGCCTCGTGCCCATTCACAGGTGCTGCAGTTATTTTCCTTAACCATTTGTGTTCTTCATATGAAATGCCAATAAATGATTTTGTACCAATGAGTTGCATAGTGGAAGTAGGCCAGCCAGGCTTGAAGGCTTCATCATCACTTAAAACTCTCCTGCAAGCTTCTGGTGTTGTGACAATAATACTTGGACTACCAAACATCAATGTTTTGTACATTCCTGTCCGTCCAAATCTACGATATACAATGGAAAAATCAGTGACGAAGCCAGATATTTTAACAAAGAGTTTAAAAGAAATGTTGAGATTCAACATGTGACCTGAAGCAAGAATTAGATCACTTTTGCTATTACACTAAAACTTCTCTTTTATCAAGGGAATTCAACAATTTATAATTTTTTTTTTATCTATATGCACAATATAATTTTTTGACGAAAGAGATTCTGATTCCCTTTGAATCATGTATGTAGCCACCCTCCCCCGCCCCAAAAAAAAAAAAAAGAATTAGATACATTTCTTTTTTCTTTTCTTTTTTTCTCTTGAGGATACCATATATTACAATGGAATTGTGTTTTTTTTCTTTTTTTTTTTTAAAAAAAAAATCTTTGGTGATATCCCTTTAATTGTAGATCAAGAATATAAGATAGGTAGCCTTTTTTCCCAAGTATAAACAGAGAATTAAAATGGTTTAGTGGGGGCAGGTGTTCATTCCCTATCTATCTTATCTAAGATGCACTTTTTTATCTTGTCAAGTTGTCTACCAAAGTAGTGGCAACTAACTAACGATTAGACAGTACTTGTGTGATTGTTGTTTCAAAGATAAGATTTAGTGTCTTTCAACAGGAAAAAGTAACCTAGTTTATTGAAAAATCGCACGTCTGGATATTGTTAAATATATTCTTTTTCCACTCCCAGGGTGTCTAGTACTGTTATAAAACATTGACATGTATAAGCTGAGACAATTATTCTTATCTCCTCGAGATCCAAATATTATTCCATCTCCACGCACCCACCCCGTGACAGAGCCAGAAATTTGGCGAAGAGTGCAACTTTTCTTCTCACTTGTGTTAAGAGTGTGCAAAATTAAATATATCTTTTATAATAGCTAACATTTAACCTATGTACACCGCGTAATTTTTCATCGAAGGGTATCAACTGGACCACTCTTTGCCTAAGGTGGCTCAGACCATGCCCACCCCCTCTTCGCCTAATGGAGTGGCAAAAATGAAATATTCACTCAAAGCAAACAATATTGAATCACAAAGTTTAGAACTAGACAAGTAAAAGAAGCATAAAAGACGCACTAACATTGTTTGGAACTTTGGATGATGTCATAATACTAGAATTGCCCTCTTTAGAATACAAGAAAACAGGAAAAAATAAAAGAAAGGAAAAGGCCGGTAAAAGAGGAAACCATAGACAAATAGTAGTATCACAAAGTTGGATCGTATGAATTTGACTAAGATAAAGATGGGACTTTTATGTTGTATAGCCACCCATCAAAATAATTGTCAGTAAATATATATTTTATATATAATTGGTGTATATTTTTTGTATATCTGATCAACGGCTGTTATTCTTTTGGCGAGCGGTCAAATGCTAAGTTCTCCTAAAATATGATGGTCTACAGTCTACTAAAATAGAGAAAAATGTTGATAGAAATTCAAGACTCAATGGGCTGAAAAGTTTCGACATAAAAGACACTAATACCAAACATCAAACTAGAGCCTCTTTGGATGGGCTTAAAAAAAACAGCTTATAAGTTGTTTCTAGCTTATAAGCCAAAAAAAAATAAGTTGGGGTAGTCTAACTTATTTTGTTTGGCTTATAAGCTGTTTTCAGCTTATAAAGCAACTTTGAATAAAAAAGAAACGGCCCAATTAATTTTAAGCTTATTTTTAAGACAAAATGACTTTAATTTACAAATAAAATCTTTTCAAAAAAACTAAAAATAGCTTATAAGCAACTTATAAGCCAATCCAAACGGGCTCCTAGTCTTTTTCTTCTTTGGGTTTTCCGTCTCACTTTTTAGGTCAAGTGCTAAGAATTTTTGCTTTTTACTAATATGTAAAACTTAAAGTTCACAAAACTTTAATGTGAAAAGGGGAATGTAAGTTGATACTCCATTGAAAAAGGAGAAACTATAGAGAATATTATAATGTCGTTTTGTTCTTGTAAGGCCAAGAAAAGTGACAGGTAAAATGACAAAATGTGCCTGCCTATTTTTCTCGAATTAATGAAAAGGTTTTTGAGGCATGCAATAAGTTTCCTTTTCCTCTTTTTCTTCCTCTTTTGTTATTTTTTCTCGACTAGTGTCACCTCACTAGACGACACTAGAAATGAGACAAATGGTATTTTTAAAAAATACCATATAGAATTACAGCCAATGGACAACTTGGAGAACCGCCAAACAAATCTCCACTTTCTTAAGTTATATTGGCAAGTTCTTTCTTTTGAAAAAAATTACCAAATCAAAGGTACAAACTTCATTAATTTGAATTCATAAGATATATGATTAGTTTGACATTTTATAAAATTCCTTAATGAAAATAAAAAAGAAATGATCTCTTAAATGACTGATTCAAATTCAAGATTTTTGAATTTATGACTGGAATTTTTCTAGATCAGGTATGTTGTTCAAGTGTTGCAGCATTAAGAATTTAGACGTGGATTTTGAACTATACATTTAACCTAACATTTTATAAGAAAAAATTAAAGAAAAAAAGTGATGATCCAACTTCAAGACTTTTGAGTTTATAAGTGTGAATCTTCTTGGTCAAAAGAAGAAACAAAATTGTGCTTTTCAAGTGTTGGTGGTTGGTGAAATATACATCTAATTATTTTACACACATAAATATATATGGTTTAACCATTGAATTCTAGATTTTGTCGAACTCAAAAATTTATGATCGAATACGCCAGTGTGTTAGAGAGAGAGAGAGATGACCTGGAAACAAAGGAAGAGATGAATGAATCAGGATTGCTGGACTTGAAAGCTCTGAGGAAGGACCACATGGTACCAATGAAAGGCCAACCTAAATCACCTGGTGGCAATGATAACCTCATCTTCTTGTCACCACCCAACTTTACTTTTTCATAGTACCAAACATTTACACTTGAAAGCACCCATCTCAAACCCAATATCACACATACAATAGTCACCATCATATCCCAACCAAAGGCCATTGTATTAGCTTAAAGCTTAGTTTGATGACTAAGGATGACAGAGATAACTATATATATAATGGACACTAGCTAATTGGTTACTTTTTTTTTTATTCCTTTTCCAAAGCTGAAAGAGGAAGAGGAAGAGGAAGAGGTTGAAAGAAAAGAGAGACTGAGTTTGAGATTCAAAGACATATCCCTCTCATGAGTCTCTATCTTTGGTCCTATATTGCAACACTTCTTTTCTATTTATAAGTGTGTGATAATGAGGAATTTTAACATTACAAAATGATTTTTGGGTTTTAATATTTCTCTTGTACTTTCTTTAATGCGAGTCAAAAAGTATGTCGCTTTTTATACGAGAAGAATTTTTAAATGCGGACAGGTACAAAAAAGGATAAATTAGACTGATCATTTGGAATTCACTTTTTTACATGAAAGGAAAGAGTAGTAAAAAGAAGATGGTGAGTTTCTACTTCAAGATTTGTAAAATTTTGCATCCTGTTGTGTCCATGTAATGTGAAACTGTAATTCATGGAGTTTTTTTAAGAATATGCTTTTGAAAAAACTAATTTTTTTTAGATCACTATTCGATGTCTCATAGATATTAAGAAAGTAAATTTAAGTTCTTTATATTTACACTGCGTTAAGAGTCCTACATCGGTGAATATTAGGGTCCTTGGTCTTCTTATATGATCTTGAGCAATCTCTCTCGTGAGCTAGTTTTTGAGATTGAGTTAGGCTCAAGATCCATTTCTTAACACATGTCATTTAAAATGTAATTATTTGTGATTAAAGCAACTGATAATTTGAAAAATAAGCTAAATAACCTTCTATAGAATGTTAAATTTCAAAGAAGATAGAAAAAAAAAGGAAAAATAAAATAAAATTCAGGGATATGATTGTGCGAATAAAAATTGCTAAAAAGTGAAAGAGAAATACTACTACTACTATTTAAAATACAAAATGATCGTCATGATAAGCGCACAAGTCACAAGTGACCAATAATATAGAAATTTTCACAGGTTATTTGAAATAGTTGTTTAGTAAATGATTTTTTTAGTTTTTTGTAATTTATGAATTTTTTAGATTACGGTTTAATTTTTTATTTTTTTTGAACAAATTAAAAAATTTATTAGAAAAATAAGATCACAAGCTAAAATTTTGTAGACATTGACGATAGTATAATATTTTATTAGTCCTAAAAGCTACATTTACACAAATTCTTTTAAGAGGGACATTAATATTTGTATGTCTTTTTTCTTTTTTTTGGGTAAATTATATGTATGCAGGTTGAAACGGTTAGAAAATATGCAGAATAGATTCGAAGAAGAAGAAAACCTTGAGGCATGAAAATTTACTGTCCTTAAAGAAATATTATTTGTAGTCTTTAGGGGATACAAAAAAGTTTCTTCAGAAATCCTCAAAGTTAAAATGTTACTGCAGAATATTTAACCACTTCAGTGTAACATAATTTATAGAAGAAGAAGAAGCCCATTCCGAAAAAGGTACCTTTTTTTTTCTTTTTGAAAAGGTACCTTTTTTCTTAACAGGTGTTTCAGTTAAACTTAAATCAAAATTAAAAATTTAAGTTTTAAATAAAGTAAAAAGGTAACAGAAAATAATTATGAAAATTAAAAATAGTCTTTTATTTAAAGGTCTGAACCGGCCCGCCCAACCCCAAGTCCAAATTTAAATATATAATATATACAATCAAACCTCTCTATAACAGTATAGTTGGGTCTAAATTTTTTTTTTTTGTTATGGAGAATTATTGTTATACAAATATAACAGCATTTGCCATTTAAATAATAGTTGCCTGTTATAGGCAAAAAAAAATGCATAAAATCTTTTTATTTGTATTTTTTAATGTTGTAAGAAAATAAAAAATTATTTAAATTTTAAATCTCAAATATATGAATGCTTCACTAACTAAACATTAAAGAAAGTTAATACAATTTCAATAAATTCATAGCTGAATGTATAAGGTTTTTAGCTTTAAGCCACACATTTAAATCTACAATACTTGAAAATTAAATTCTTTCAAGATTGATGGGAAATTTTTTATTGTAGCTTGTTTCGCAGAATTCAGTCTCTTAGTGGTGATATAACGCTTGAATTTTCGAAGAATTGCGTCTAAACTTTCAGCAAACGGGTATCCAATTGCTTTTTCTTGAAGGGAATCTAAGAGATGAACTGTTGAATCTTTTAACCCAGTCCAAGTAACAATAGGTGGAGGTTCTTCATCAGCATTTTCATTGTCGTCTTCGGCTTCCATATTCTCTTGTTCTTCCATTCCAATGATATGGGCAATAATCTTTTCATCAGTGAAAGCTTCAACGATAGGAAGTGTTGCATCAAACTCCACATATGTATTCATCTGTAATATTCTGTTATAAATATAGTATATTAAGGTGTCAAATTTAATATGATCAAAATGTATACTACTTATTATTGGTAATCATAGATATTCTATTTTTATAAAGATGGTTACTAATTACATTACAAAAAAAAAAAAAAAAAAAGAGCAGATAGTTGTTAAATTGGGGGGGGGGGGGGGATTTTAAAAAAAGCGTGTTGTTATAAAGTTGGATGTTGCTGTTATAGAGGAGTAAAATATAATATAAAAAATCGGTTCTGTAAAATCTTAGTTGTTATAAAAAGGTGCTGATCTACGCGGATGTCGTTATAGAGAGGTTTGACTGTATATTTATTTATTTACACACAATGACATTTGGCTCACTTATTTAAGTATACTAACGGATCAAACCACTTAAACCTTTTCATTTCTTCATTTCCCATCGATATGAGAAAGTTTCCTTTACAAGTACAAACTGTTCAACAGAAACAAGTGTGAAGCAATAGTTTCATGAACAAAAATATATTTTAAAATACATTTTACCTGATACGATATACAGTTTATATTCTTACAACCAACACGGCGATCGACAACCAGTTTTAAACTTTTAAGTTTTCTAATAGTTGTCGCCATTTCTATGTAGTATACTTCAGAATATATATAGAACACGACAATGGAAGTGTTGGGAGGAGGACTTCTTGCCGGCCTATATATATTCTACTTTGTATTGTCCACTCATCATCATTAGCATGTAGTCTACTTTCTATCTTCTTATCGTTAATAGGGATAATAACATTACTTTAGTCTCTTAATAATTAATAAATTTTAATTTTAATCCATACAATTAAATATATTTAATCGTAATTACTTGAAATGTGCAAAGGCGGACCTAGGATTTGAAGATGACGAGGGCACCACCAAAGGCAGATGCACATTAATTGAAGATATGTCACGCAACAATTTTACTAAAACACCTATAGAATCAATGTACTAGCATGTAAATACAAATTAAATGGCATATCCGTATGAAACTCGTTCCGCGGACTGGTGGTGTGGACACCCCTTTACAAGCAATAGGTTGCCTGTTCGAAACGTGCCAACAACGCCTTCTTTTTATGCATCTTTTTCAATTATCAACTAAAAACGAAAATTCAAAAAAAATTATCCTGCAGCCTAGGTTCAAACTCGGGTTGCATGGCCAAGAAAAAGGGCCTAAGGGCAAGCTGACCAAATGGACCACTCCAACAAATATTCTTAGGAGGTCTTTTTAAATATATGATAGATATTTAAGGTATATACACACACATATATATACAGAGTTTTTTCCGAAGTTACCGGGGGCACGTACCACCTTTCGTAATACGCTAGGTGCGCCCTAGGAAATGTGCACCCTTGATTCTAGGGGTGGGCGTTCGGGCAGTCGGACTGGATATGAAAATTTCGATTTTGGGATTGAAGATATTACAATCCAAATCCAATCCAAATAAGCTCAGATTGGATTGGATTATTTAAGTTCGATTTGGATCTTTCAGTTTTGACTTTTAAGCCTTTAAGGTAGACTTACTAGGAACAAAATTCATGTACCCCATTTACCAAGTTACAGGTCTTACCTTAATGTGAAATCAAATATGTGGATTCAGCAAAGAGTTGTTACCACTAAACCAAAAGGTCTCAAATCACATAGTTCAGTTCTACATTATTCCATCTGTTTCATTGCAAGCTACCTTATTCTAAAAGAATTGAAGTAAACTCCAGCTTTTTAAGTTATACTATATTTAATTTAGTAGAAAATTTCATATTAGACTTAATATTATAATGGATAGTGTCGTAAGGTACTAATTTATTGGACCTTTGGACTGATTAGGATTGGACACTTATAATATGAGTAGGGCTAAATATAAGGTATAATAATTTCGGATTTTTCGATATCCAAAAATCCGAAGTACTAAATCACTATCCAATCCGAAATCCAAAAAATATAAAAATAAAATCCAAAGTCCAAAAATCCGAACCAAATATCCAAAAAGTTCGGACTTCCGTTTGGATTTCGGGTTGGGCCAAACTATGCTCATCCCTACTTGATTCCTTTACTTGGGAATGTACTATGTTAAGCATATATATATATATATATATATATATATATATATATATATATATATATATATATATATATATATATATTGTTATTCCATATTTGAGTGTAATGCTAAAAATGGTTCAAGTATAACATATTTTCTAAATAAAGAGACCAAAATTATATTAATTAAAGGTTAAATGTTTGAGTCATATATGACAAGAATCAAAATCGAAATTTATGAATAATGGAGGGACCAAAAATGTTAGCATCCTTTATTAACAGTTTTTTATTTTTTTAATTGTATATGCTTTAAATAAAGAAACTAATTACTATCAATTTACCAATTAATATGGAATTATATTATTCATAGGTTGCAATAAATTTGAATGAGATTCTTTTATTTTTAACCAAAAATCTTATGTTCGAACTATATGAATAAAAAAAGTCCCTACACGATGCTAATGTATATGCGTGGTGGAAGAAAAATGCCTCCTCTAGAAACTAGGTCTTCTATTTTACTACTCAATCAAAAAAAAAAAAAAAATCTTACTCCCTCCGTATCATATTACTTAGCCACATTACTAAAAATAAATGTCCCAAATTACTTATCCATTTACAAAATCTAGATAAAATTAATTAAATCTTTCTCATCTTACTCTTAGTATTAAATGTTCTTGAAAATAGTCAATATTGATAAGAATGTATTTATTGAAAAGAGATAGGGATAAGATAGTAAAATACATCTTTTATTTATAATTTTTTAAGAGGCATGCAAAAAAAAAGCGGCCAAGTAATATGAGGCAGAGGGAGTATGGGATATTTGCTCCATCAGAAACAAGAAATATAATAAGCATTAATCAGTATATTTTTAACGATGTAAACGTATTTCTGCATTCTTGACTAGTAGATAAATGTCATTGCGACAAGTAGTGAAAACGAAAGTAACAAAATAATACTTTACAGTACGTTTTTAGAGGATAAAACAAAAGATGTGACGTATCACACTCATTAATTGAAGAAGGTCATAGACTCATAGTTTACAATAACTGAAATAATTTTAAGACATAGAGCCCCTTTGGATTGGCTTATAAGTTGGTCAAACCGGCTTATAAGTCATTTTTAATTTATTTGGGTATTTAAAAAAAATATAAAATAGCTTAAATTAAGTTAAAAAGAGCTTAGAATAAGCCAAAATCAAGAAGTTGTTCAACCCCAACTTATTTTTTTTGCTTAAAAGTCATTTTGGTTTGACCAATAACTTTACCCTTTTATCCCTTATATTTTCTATTAATCTCAATACTAACCTTACTTCTAAAAATCCTTTAAGCACTTTTATCCAAACATATAACTGTTTATTTATAAAATAACTTTCAACACTTAAAAGTACTTTAAATACTTATACTTAAAAGCCATTTTTTTGGGGCTAATCCAAACGGGCTCATACTAGAGGGACGAAAAACAAAAGATGTGACAATTCACACTAAAATTATTTGAACAAGGTCATAGTTTTCACTAACTGAAGTAGTTTTAAGATATACTAGACTTCACAGTAGCTGAAATAATTTCAGATACTCCAGAGGGACGAAAAACACAAAACGTGACAAATGATCAAACTAATAGCCTGTTTAACAACTTATTTTTTCCCTTAAAGTACTTTTATTTTTCCCAATAAGTGCTTATTTGAAAAAAGTGAGGTCTTTGGCCAAGCTTTTGGAAGAAAATAAGTGTTTCTGGAGAATGAACATGTAGCTTTTTTATTTAAAAAACATTTTTGATTAAAAGACTTTTTGAAAAACTTTAAAAAAAAATACAAACAAGACTTTTTAAAAACTTGGTCAAACACTAAGTGTTGCTCAAAATTACTTTTTTAATTAATTGGCCAAACACAAATTGTTTTTCGCCAAAAGTATTTTTTGAAAAAGTACTTTTAAAAAACATACTTTTTAAAATAAGTTAATTTTAAAAGTTTGGTCAAACAGGCTCTAATTCATTTGCAATAATGTCATAGCTATCCCTAAACACAACCTCTCCTTTTCTTGTTTAGACTGACATTCTTGTAGCCTTCCATCTATCAATTCTAGCAAAAGGAGATGCAACAAAAAACTAATGAATGGAACAGATAATAAAAGCACTAAATGGGACAAGGTGAGGAGGACACACACCAGATACTTCCAACGTAGCAAAGATTCTTTTTTTCACTTAATTTAACATATTCAATACTGATCAGAAGTTACAATAATTTTACTTGCGATGAATTCAAGTATATCTCTTAGCTTGAATTATGAGAAATCAGAATTTCAATTCCAAGAAATGCTTGGTAAAAACTACACTATGTATCCTAATTAGGTTCGAATTGGTATATAATCGGCTACTCGCAGTAAAATCATCAAATTTATTTTTCTAATCATAATATTAATATTACCCTTTTACTTCATTTCAAACAATATTGTTTTTGCTATTTTCCGGCCAACTTTACCGATTTTATTAAAAACATTATTTAAAATTAAAAGAGGCCCATAACCCAAATAATTTATTCATATTTAAATTACTCGAAATTTATTAATATGACTTCATCACTGACGTGTCCATCACTTTACTGATTGCAGTTCTGTCAATCCAGGTAAGAAAGATATATTAGAGCCCGTTTGGATGGGCTTATAATTTTATAAGTTTAGGAATTCTAGTTTATAACTTTTGGCTTATTTTTATTATTTTGATTTAAAAATAAGTGTTAAAAAGTATTTTTTTTATTTTACCCAAACACTATAAAAATGCTGAAAAATTATTTTGACTTAAAAGCACCTAAAATAAGTCAATCCAAACAGGGTGTTAATATGCTAAAAAGTGAGAGATATAACTACAATTTAAAATACAAAATGATGGGCATGACAAGCTCACAACTCACAAGTGGCCAATAATATAGAAATTTTCGCAAGTTCTTTGAAATCGTCGTTTGGTAAATTAACTTTTTAACTTATGAACTTTTTAGATCTCAGTTTAAAGTTCTTTTTTGAATAAACTAAAAATTTTATGAAAAAAATTAGATCACGAGCTAAAATTTTATAAACATTAGACAATAGTATAATATTTTATTAGTCCTAAAAGGTAGATTTATACAAATTTTAGAAAGAGGGACGGAATCTAAACGATGACTTAAAAAGGGAACATTTGTGTAAATCATGACCATTCCCAATATTATAGCTAGGGGTGTACATAGACCGGGTTGGTTCGGGTTTTTTAAAGACCAAACCAAACCAATTGCATCGGGTTTTTAAATCTATAAACCAAACCAAACCAAACCAACAAAAGTCGGGTTTTTCAACCTCGGATTTTCTCGATTTTTTCGGGTTGCTCGGGTTTTTCGGGTTTTTTCCGGTAAAGTCTTCATATAAAACATATAACTTGTACTTCAAATATTTCTTTAGTCCTAGTAAGATACGACTATCTAATTAAGATATCTATTAAGAAAATAACACAAAATGTGAGATGACAGATGACATTGTACTAAAATATTCAACGAAAAAAAATAATGAAATTGCATAAAATAAAATGATCATAATCTAAAAATACTACGTCATGCTACATTAAATACGGCTAATTTATAAGGCATGTAGAAAATGATAATAATCTAAAAGTACTAAATCATGCTAAAATAAGTACGGCTAATAAGTATTAATTACATGACTAGATATTAAAGAAAAAAATAAAATAAGTTATGTATTTTCACGTTCTTAACTAATATAAAACTAAAGAATAGATATCAACATTATTGTCATTCCAGTGTTAGATATGAATTACTTTTGTTAGCATTAGTATTGATTTGATTTTTGTTGAGTTTTATTTGAGTTACTAATATCATTGGGCTATAAAACTTATTGGACCATTCAAAATTATAATTCCAAGCTTGAATTAATATGTTAAAAGTCAAAAAACTATGAAAAAGTTAAAGAAACATTTATAAATGACATTAAAAATAAATATTTTAATGTATAAAATATGTTTGAAATTTTATAAATGTAATGTCGGGTGGGTTTGTTTCGGTTTGACTTTTTTTAGTTAAAACCAAACCAAACCAATAGTGTTCGGGTTTTTCTTTTTAAAACTAAACCAAGTCAAACCAAATAACTAGTCGGGTTTTTTTTCTCGGTTTGATTCGGATTATCGGTTTGGTGCGGTTTGTCGGTTTGCTTTGTACACCCCTAAATTTATAGCTTTCCGGGATCAAATTTGGTTAAGCATCATCACTCTTTCGCTTAATAACATCCCTTTCCCTTGGACCTTGCTTATGTAACCTGAAACATGGTCCTATTATTTTATTTTATTTTTACATGAAAAATTACGTAACTTAAACCTACTAATTATTCGTTTTAGCAATACTTCTAAATTATTATGAAAAAGCTAGATTTTCACTGTATTGCTAACTTTCACTATACATGTATGTATGTACGAGGTCTAGTGCAGTGGCAGAACCAGGATTTTCATCTAGGGGTTTAAAAATATGAAGAAGTAAATACACGAAGAAGCCAAGGGGGTTCGATATCTACTATATATACATAAAAAAATAATTTTAATTTTGTATATACACTGTAATTTTTCGTCGGGGGTTCATCGAAGCCTCCCTAGCTCCACCCCTGCTCTAGTATATGTACCTATAATATATGTATGCATGCATGCTTATATGATTGTATGTATGTATAATCTATTCTCAAAAAAAAAACTGTTGCTATGTCTTAAACACTAAATAATATGGTCATAATTTGTTATTAGGGACATAAATAATGTTATTTGTGAACCTTTCTCATTTTATGTCCACGTCAACTGTCCACCACCATGAATCCGCAAATTGAAAATCTAGAATCTTACGTGGTGATCGTGTGCTGGTAGCTAGGATTGGTTTCTAGACTTATAGCAGACCATAATAATAAATAAAGCAATAATAAATAGTTGAAGTCGCAATTTTTAAGTAAAAATCTTAATAATTTAAGATATTGTACAAACTTTGGAAAATTTAGACCTATTAAAAGCTATTAAGTCGTTATGAAAGAAAAACAAATACACTAAATAGAATGATTGAATTTTTCATATTAAAATTTTCATTAAAATACAAAGAGATGAAAACCTAAAAAAGTTTTGTCACACATGTTACGAATTTTTCCAAAAAGAAATCTACATTTACTTGTGAGTTGTGACTTCTGATTCGTGATTTCAAGGACAAATCGTAATTACGTCAGCCAATGAGTCGCTTATCATGGTTCCGTATTAAGCAGATAATAACATTGATTGAAAAGGAAATAAAATCGTCTACTTAAGGAAAAAATAAAATATGAAACATGAGAAATTTGGCGTTTTCAGTATTCTCTATCTCACTTTAATTATGATGCTCTTTAAAGTGTAATACTTAGTGGAAGAATATTAAAATAATAATTGAAAAGTTTGTTTGAGGAGAAAATATCTTGTCCAAACTTAATTTGATCAGTTAAATAGATCTACATTCTACCTTTTGAAATCTTACTAAATATTTTTTAATAGGATTTAAAGTATTCTAGAATATCTCAAAAACAGTGTTATATGAAATGATTAAGGTGTAGCTTGGTGTGTGACTTTGTCAATGAATCCGGTGCATAGATTAGAGTTCAAATTTAGCAGAGATAAAATTACAAGGTGAGTGATCCATCTACTTAAGCCGGGCCTCCCATCAACATATGGTGGTAGAAGATAGCATTTACCTGGTGAAATAATTCAGGTGCATGTAAGTTGACCCAAACGCTAGCTTTCCCATTAAATTTAACATCTAATTTTGTTTTTTTTCTTAACAACTAAAATTTGTTAAATACTTATTAAAGAATATTTACTTCTGACTTAAATGGCCAAATGTATGTCTAAAAATTATTTTAGTAAACATAAGGGACCATTTATATCATCCTCTCGTAATTTTATATATGAAATTACGACGGTTTGAACCGCGATATATTATTTCACCTTTTGCATATTATGACGGTTAAATCATCGCAGTCAGGGGTGTCAAATGAGCGAATTGGGTTGAAATTAGAGAGTATCAAAATGGGCTGAGTTAATAAATAAGCGGGTTATTGACGCCCAAAAGTTACTTGGATGAAACAGGTTGGGCTAAAAAGCGGGTCATAACCCAACTCGCTCAATTCTTACGAAGTTTTAGTTTCTATTGTTTGTTCCTTATAATATTTTAGTATCAAATAAAATTATTTTCTTTCTTTATTATAACTATATATAAAATATGAAATTAAAAAAAATGTATATTTGAAAATATTTTGAGAAGAATTTTTATGGGTCAATTTGGGCTGTATACCAGCCCAATTTTATAAGGGCTGAAATTGCTGAGCTAATGATTGGGCGGGTCAATGATCAGCCCAAGCTTGAATGGATTGGGCGGGTCTTCTTTTTATGAACTGATTTTGCCACCACTAATCGCAATCAAGAACCATCTATTTTTGTTGGGATCTTAATAGCTCAGTTTGTTGGGTACCTGAATTTTTATCTTATTGGTGACGGTTCTATTTGCCACCTTGTGATCCCCTTTCCTTACTCCCCTAATAAAATATTTTTTTCTAAAAAGAACCATATATTTTTATATACATTTGTTTGGTGAAAAATATTACTCCTAGTTATGACGTAACATCTGGCGAAAACAACTGCGGATTTTTGAGCCGCCATTGATGCATAAAAGCGGCTTGTCTTATACCACAAAAAAGAAGTAACTAGCCATAAGTCCACAACACTTTCCCTTTATTATGATTATTATTTATTATTTTGTGGTAGTGATTAGACTCTAGGGACGCAAGTGGTTAGTTTGGATGGAATGGACCATGGAATCGAGATATACAAAGACAAAATTGCAATTTACATGGCTCCAATCAGTGGCGGAATTAGAATTTATACTAAGGGGTGTCAAACTATAAAAAAGTAAATATACGACGAAATTAAAGGGGTACAACACATGGTATATATACATAAATTTTTTTTTATGTATTTACGTAGTGTAATTTTTCGGCGAAGGGGTGTCGGGATATATGTGGCTCCGCCACTGGCTCCAATGAGTCATGCATTATCCTAGGTCTATCTATTTAGTAGCCAAATTCAAAGTATTGTATTAGCATTCGACTTGTCTATTGAAATTGGTCGAAGTGAATTCATTGTACACTAGCACAGATAAGGTTTGCAAGTTTTCTTCCGCCAGCTTAGTTGTCTTTAATACCAAAAACATGCATACATATTTTCGTATTCTACTTTCACTTGTTGTATTTGGAAATTTAACTAAAGAGAACATGACATTGACATGTCGTCTTTGACTCTTTGTTCCATGGCCGATGGCAGTCGGGGTCCTCGAGACGCATACTGGAAAAGAAAAAGAACTCGATCCCTATTTTGGCACTAGTGTTGATTAAAGGTGTCAAATAGGTTGGTTAGACTCAATCAGGGCGGGTGAAAATAGGCGGTCATTGGCCCGTTCAAAAGTTACTTAGGCTGAAATGAATTAAGCTAAAATGGGCTAAAACACTAGTTATAACTTCAGTCATCTTAATTGTTACTAAATTTTTATTTTTTTTATGTTATAATTTTTTAAGTACCTAATAACACTATTAATCAGTAAAGAAACGTATTTTTGTTTGAGAAGGTTTTCATTATCAATTTGAGCTCCATATTAGCCCAAATTCAGATGGGTTGAAATAGATTTGACTAAAATAAGTTGAGTTAATAAATGGGTGGGTCATTTGAACGAGTTGGGCAGATCATATTTTCATGTGCTAATTTTTCACCCCTAATGTTGATATGGTCTTCGGATAATCAATAAACCACACCATCTTTAGCGCTTCATGCCTTACTACAACTCTTCTTCAAACGAACGCGTGAAAGTTGTTTGAATATATCAAAAATTGTGGTGAATGTGATAAATATTCTGTTATTTTTAACAAAAGATTTAGCGTTCAATTCTAGCAATGAATTCGTTTTTTGTGGGAGCACTTAAAGTGACATTTTTCAACGAGAATCCAAATTAGTTGGGCCAGAATGGGCACCAAATACCATGTGGAAACTAAAATAAAGACGGAAGGTACATTTCAAGTGAAGCTTTTAAAATTTTTATTCTGTACTTAATTAAATTGCAACTTTTACAGAATTTCCTTTTAAAAACTACAACTACACAAACGCAATTTGTAACTCCACAAGAATAATTCTTGCTTTAATTTCAAATGATTTTCTAATTTAATACGACTAATTTCAAGAATATGTCGAAGTTGGAGTCCGCAACTTAAATGACTCAAAAAGTGACAGGAGCTACCAAAATAACCCATTAAAAAAACAGTTACATAACTACCTTTTGCGCACTAAATTAATGCGCAATGGGTCTTTAATAAATCGCCCAACCCTTTATTCATTGGCCAAATGTTTTAAAATTCACGTTTTTTTCGTACTTTGACCAAAGAGTAGTCATGTTTAAAAACGTCGAAATATCAATATTTTGTATAGAACCTGATATTTTTTTCTGCGAGCAATAATGTAGTCTCAACACATCAAGTACCTATATGTTTGGATCGTCGTTTTAGGGGTTGTAAAGTGCCCCGAAGTAAGTTTTGTTTGTTTGGAACCTTGTTATCTTTAGGTTTAAGTGTTTTATTTTATAGGTTTTTGATTAATTTAGGACGTCGCAGGAGTTATTATTAAACGACAATAAAAACTAAGATAACTAATTATCATTAAGAAAATAAAACCAAAAAAAATCTATACTATTAACATAAAATGTACATTTTATTTACAAATACACAATTTTCATCCCCCTAGGTCCCACATGTGGGAGCCTTTAGAATAACCTTAGGCCTAAGGCGAACCCTACCACCCTCACCATCATCTCCATCCCCCTTCTTTCTCTTAATCCGTACATGCTTTATGCCATGATCATCCTGCGTTCCCTTCCTTGGGGGCTTGTTCAAAATATGTTTCCTCCTATGGGAGACGACCGTGGCCGAAATATGAGCTTCAGGAGATGACTCAATCCCAACAGAAGACGGGTCCACAGGCGCAGAAGAATGAACCTGAAATAACACATAAACAATTTAGTTTAAATTTATGCTAAACTAAACATGGAATAACATATAAACAATTAATTAATACATTATTTTATTGTAAAAAATCAAACATGTGTGTCGACGGGCTCCTAAGATGAATGGCGAGAGGGCTCCTTAGAGGGCTCATGAGCTGGCTCCTCAGCGGTCTCTTGAGCGGGCCCCGGAGCCGGAGATATAGATGGTGCCGAAGCAGGAGACGGGTCTACAGGTGCAGAAGAATGAACCTGAAATAACATATAAACAATTTAGTTTAGATTTATGCTAAACTAAACATGAAATAACATATAAACAATTAATTTAATACATTATTTTATTGTAAAAAATTAAACACGTGTGTCGAAGGGCTCCTGAGATGGCTCCTCAGCGGTCTCTTGAGCGGGCCACGGAGCTGGAGACATGTCGAAGTCCTCGAATAAGTAATTGAAGTCCAGCTCTGTGCTACCCTGTAGATCACGAGCTGGTCACTTACCCTGTGGATGACGAACCGGCAGTTGTGCAGGCGATGGGCAGAACTTGTGATCTGAAAATAAATCCGGCGTATATACAAGTGCAACGGATGCTCCGAAGTAGACAATCGGTAAGAAGTCGACAGTCGGTAAGACGTCGACGGGATCTCTGAAGTCGATGAAGGCTGCTGGGCTGGAGCATGCTAGTCGGGCTCATCTACTAGACCACCACCCCCTCTGGCCCCATCTTCTCTGTGACCAGCCCCTCTGGCCCTACCACCTCGCCCAGCAGCCCCTCTACCCCTACACTCTCGAGCACCGGCCCTCGCCCTTCCCCCCCACCCTCCCCACGCCACGCCACTACCACCTACGGCATGACCACGATCACGACCACCCGCTGCCTGATGCGGGACTTGTAGAACATGCTCGTCGAGACGTCCGAGCTCCTGTGCCTATAACATACCGCCCTCGGCTAGCTGAACCATCCGCGTTGCATATCCCGCTGTCTCGGGGGCATCCATATGGTCCAAGCTCTCCCAGCGCATCCTCTGTACGGTCCATAGCTGCATTTGTTTGCAAATATTAATGATTGAATAAATTTGTAACGTAATACATAAGATGATTAATTAAGTTTATGACTAATAAAACTTACCAACGCCTCATACTGTCCTGTGAGTGTTGCATATCCTCGGCCATCTGCACGAGGCCTCGCGGGGTTGCCAATCAAGCTGTGAGTGATCCGCGTGTACCACTCCATGTGGGGGTCGAGCTCCTAAAATATCCCATGCTTGTTCCATCAACATGGGACGGACCAACCGACTGGCATCTACATCCGAATTCCATACTAGCTGGGACATATGCTGCTGCTATAGATGAAGTACCTCTGGCTCGAAGGGCCCCAGATGAAGGGGGGCGGGATCCATGGAGGTGTCGTATCTATTTTACGCATTTTTAATTAATCATTACCATGTAATTTAATTATGTAATCTTTTATCGAAAAATTATACTAAGGATATTCAATATACTAAGGATGTTCAATCCTAAACTAAGGATGTTCAAACCTAAACTAAGGAAGTTCAATGCTAAACTAAGGATGTTCAATTATACTAACTAATTAAGACTTTAACGAGAAATTATATTAACTATCTAAATTTGCGAATTAATAATTGTTAATTAATTATTATACCAACTATAGTTAACTAATTAATATTATATTAATGCTATTTTAAATCTTAAACTAAGGATGTTCAAACCTAAACTAAGGATTAAATACAATTAACTAACAAATATAATATTAAGGATACTAAGGTTTAACTAAGGATGTTCAAACCTAAACTAAGGATGTTCAATCCTAAATTAACAAATATTTCACAAATAAAAATATAAAGATTAACAATTCATTATCATATAATTAACAATTAGCTAGCAAACAATTAGCAAATATTTAATAAATAGTTAACAAATAATTAACAAATAAACAATTAACTAATGAAACTATTAACAAATATTCAATAAACAATTAACTAATCAAACTATTAACAAATAAACAATTAACTAATCCGACAATTAACAAATACTAAATAAATAATCAACAAATAATTAATTAGCTAACAAACAATTAACAATTAATTAATAAAAAAAATTTAAAAAAATTTAAAAAAAGGGGCACTGGCTGCCCCATTTGCGCAAAAAAAAGTGCGTAGTATTTTTTTTTCCTTTCCGAAATCCACAACTATTACACAATAATCATGCTTAGAATAATAATATATTTAATAATGTAATAGAAATTCATAGTGAAATACCTCTAGATTAAAGGTTGTTTTTAGTTTTTGAAATCCAGTTCTACGCCGTTTTATTTCGAAATCAAAGTTTTGAAACTTGTTCCTTGGCTTGAATATACCAAGAATATTAACTTTCGGATTAAAAAATAACACGAAAATGATGTTTTTAAAAGGTGGGGACCATTGTTTTTTGATTGATCCTTTTTTTTTTTTTTTAATGGTGGGGTACCATCGGGGTGAGGAAGATGGTGAAGACTTTTATTAAAGAACTATTGCGCACTAATTTAGTGTGGGTTGGCATATCGACAAATGTCGGTTCAAAATTATCTCAATAAACAGTGACGCTTGTCACGCACTACGTAATTTTCTCTTTTCACTCCCCATGGACGTACAATAATAGTTTTGGAACACCCTAGATCAATCCTAGAAGTGACTATGTCATCATTCATGCTACTGAAAAATATTGCGATCTTTTAAAACAGAGAGACTTCCACAATATTTGTTTGTTAAAGCAACGGCAAGAAAATGGGTTTCGTACACTAGTTTAGACTTTAGATTCTTGGTTTGATTTTGTTACTATCTTGCTTTAATGATTGTGATTGAGAATTATTTATCCCCACATATATATGTTGATTGTTATTGCCTTTTACTATAGTTTATAGATAGAAAGAAAGCTTTACCTATTTTGCTTTTCAATGAGTATCTCACGGCCACACAGCCTGACTTTTATAGTATCTTTTTTTTCAGTAGCATTTGATTTATTTGTCAAGTTTGAAATGGAAACTCTGAACGACATACAGTCCACGACTTTTGTAACACAAAAAATAAAAAATTGAACCAAACTAGTACAAAAAAAAAAATTAGTAAGTTTCACGCACTAAATTAGTGCGTGAAAGGACCAAACTGCAAAATGCAACTTGGGCCTTTCACGCACGAATTTAGTGCGTGAATGGGGTCAACAAAAAGTGACCCCTCCTTCCCCACCACCGACCCGATCAGTTCCCCACCATGCCATTAACGCCGTTTCAGTGGTCCCCAACCCCCCCCCCCCAACCAAAACGCTATTTTCGTGTTGTTTTTCAATCCAAAATTCAATATTCTTGGTATATTGAAGTGTAGGAACAAGTTTCTAAGGTTAGATTTTGGAATAGAGCGTACAGAGGTTATTTTGAAAATTCAAAAAAACCTTCAATCTAGGTATTTTACTACGAATTTTTTATTACATTGCTAAATATATTATTACCCTAAGCATGGTCATTGTGTAACTGTGGTGGATTTCCCGTTTTGCGCATTTTTTTTGTGCGTTTTTGGCGTAGCCGTAAGCAATCGTTGATCGCCCATTTTTTCATTTTTTTTTTTATTATTTGTTTATCTATTGTTAATTGGTTAATTATTTATTGCTTGTTTATTTAGTATTTGTTAATTGTTCGATTAGCGACTTAAGTATTTATTAATTGTTAGACTAGCTATTTCAATTATTAGACTGGCTAATTATTTATTTAGTTTTTGTTAAGCCAATTGTTTATTTGTTAATAATTTCTTAATTGTTTCATTAGTTAATTAATTGTTTATTTGTTAAATATACAATAATAATTTATTAATTTTTTGATTAGTTACTTAATTGTTTATTTATTAAATATATGATAATAACTTGTTAATTATTTGATTAGTTAGTTAATTGTTTATTTATTAATTATTTATACTAATTGTATGCTAACTAATTGCTAATTATTTGACTTATTAATTTTTAATCTTTATATTTTAGGATTGAAAACCCTTAATTTAGGATTTATAACCCGCAGCTTAGGATTGAAAACCCTTAATATAATTTTTGATAAAAGATTACATAACTAATATTACTTGTTAATGAATTATTTAAAATACGTAAAACAGATGGGTCACCACAATCCTTAATAAAATTTACGATAAAAGATTACATAACTAATATTACTTGTTAATGATTGATTTAAAATACGTAAAACAGATGGGTCACCACAATCCTTAGTAAAATTTTCGATAAAAGATTACATAACTAATACTACTTGTTAATGATTGATTTAAAATGCGTAAAATAGATGGATCACCACCCTCTTGATCGGGCCCTTCGTCCGAGAGTTCTTGTATCTTCGGCCGAGCATAGGTCGCAACATATATGGACATCCGACACACGGCACCGAGTCTCGTGTCCGTGCCGGCTACGGGACTCGGCGGGAGATCTTAGTCGCTCGCCCCCCACATCCTCGTGTCTGGATATACTACGTCGGGCGGTATCTACCGGTGCGTCGAAGTTGGTCGGGTACGCACGATAGGTCGCTAGTGACGGCATTGACGGAGAGAGGTGGCGACCGGAGACGCACACATTTCATCTCCGCACCGCCGAGGCTACCATTACCCTTCGGGATGTGGAGGTCATTTATGGGCTACGAGTGATGGACGCCCATTGTATATTGGGGAGCCTCGTGTCAGCCGCCACGGATGAGTTGACCAGGCTCACCGGTTTCGCGGCTACGGACGGTCATATTTCGCCGGAGTTGGCTTTTGTTGTCGGCCCTTTATGCTCACTTGCGCCCTCACGGACATACGCATCCGATTGGAGAGGACACGCCTCAGGCTGATGTTGACCGACGTGCACGTCTATACCTACTCATCATATTTGGGGCCATCCTGTTCCCGAACACTTCGGGTTCGCATATGAGCTTGAGATATCTTCGGTATATCGACGATCTCTTCGAGCTAGGATGTTATAGTTGGGCCGTCGTGCCGGGCTACATGTATCGAGGATTCTCGCCGATGTTCATGGGCACGAGGGGTAGAGGTCCCTACATTTTGCTCGCTCCTTCAGGTAATATATTTAAGTGTGTGTAATTAAACACAATTTTTTTTTTTTTTAAAACGATGACTGATAAAATATTTTTTAAATGACTATATCAGATTTGGGTGTGAACTAGGTTGAGACCTTTTCGGCCATACCCGGCTCACCCTCCGCCGACTATCTTCTTGTGCCGATGCCATACGCGCGGAGATGGTCGCGAGGCGTACGCCGACGTGTGGAGTCGCGCACAGCCTTCTCCCGTTTAGGGATCAGCTAGACCGCATGACGGCGCAGACGGTATGTTCATATTTTGGATCCACACGCTAGACCACATAGCTACTATTTTAGTCTTTTATTGTTAACTAGTTCAATTCTTTTACAGGCTTTTATATGGACGCCGTATGATCATATTTTGGATGAGTGCCCGACGTTTTGTAGGGTTGGTCAGCACATGTGGATGTCGCGGTGTCCATTGATACATATGGATATCGTTGAGTATCACACGCCCGACCGCGTGTTACGGCAGTTTGGGTATGTACAGAATATACCCGCGGCTACGGTTTGGGAGCATGACCACTATGCGAGGGACAAGCGTGCTGGCATCGATGATGCATGGCGACTCCATATGCAGCAGCAGGTCCAGAGTTGGGATGTGAGGATGGCGAGCCTAGCGGTGGTCGGACATGACACTCCGATCCATATGTACATGGAGTGGTACATGCGGATCACTCGCATCATTATTGGCAACCCCTCTAGGCGTCATCCAGATGGCCTGGGATAAGTAGCTCTCGCAGGAGCGTACTGTTACATCCCGTGTTTTCATGCGTTGGAAAGCGTACGAGTTAAATGACATTAGTAACGGAAACGAGATTATCCCCCAAGCTTATAGGTGGTTAGAGTGATGCTACAGATGTGTTGTAAATATTAGAAGTTAAACAAATCAAAGAAAATAAGTTTCGTCGAGGTTTGACATTTATTTGAATGAAATACGGTCCAAGCTATAATATCCTGTAATTTGGTCCGGGAAATTGAACCGTCCAACATGAGCAAATTTACCCAAGCCTGGAGAATTTGGTCATATTCAATCATGAAAATTAAGAACTCGGTGTATACAAGGAACGAAGTCCCGAAATGATTTAAGACGAAAAAGTGTGACGACGATGATTGCAAATAATATTTTGTATGTACCAAAAAGGGGGTATGGACTAGTGCTATATCACATGATCGTGACAATGAATATATGAAGTGTATTAAAAATGATTGCTATTTAAGTTAATTGTGATCAAGGAATTAATTAGGTGTGCAATTGGATAAATATTGAATTAATGGAAGACATGGAGATAATTAGTGATTATGTGGGACATGGAGATAAAAGGACGCATGGTCTATGTAAATAAACAAACTGGTGACAATTATCTTAGGGACATCTAGTGGTGGCACATGGCAACTAAGGTGTCAAGTTGGAAGTAAAGGTATAAGAAAAAGGATTTTCATTAGTTATCTCTTAAATTAACTCTTTTGCTACTGTTGTTTTTTTGGAGAATAACGTCAAAGAGGAGACCAGCAATACGTACATCTGTATAAAAATATATATACTCATACGATCTTCGTAGGGAAATTCATACGCGGAAGGAAAATACAAGAAACATAGCAGGCGTTGCTCTCAACTTGGATCTCGTTGTTCCGTTTTGTCGTGTTGTTGAATTTGAAATTTATTCAAGGTGAAGTAATGTGGAAGAAGAGTATTTTCTTGGCATATAAGGTAAGAATTATCCTCTTCTAAGTATATTTAAATTCATTGAAGTCATAGCTTAATCGTGGGACGAGAAATACGAAAATTATACCGTAAATCGTATTTGATGTTGTTGTTGGCTCATGGGCTGTTTGTTGGACTGTTTTGTGGGTTATGTAGATGTTTTTATGGATGGAAATTATGGTAAATAGCATGATTAAGACGTTTCTTGATGTTGCTATATATGTCTATGTGTTTATAAAGAGAATTGATGGAAGATTTGTCTATATAGACTTGGACTAAAACTCAAGGGAAGAGATTTCATGATCTTGAATTAGTTGAAAAGGATGTGGCATAATTCTTACTTGGTTTGATATAGCAACTTGTATGTACCATTTTTGTTGATGTTGTTACTATTGATTGGGAGTTGTTTAAACTTGGATTGGAGTAGGTAACACAGGGGAAATGTTGCTCGAATTTACGGAAGTTGGTTACGAACCTAAAGGAGTATTGTACAAACCCTTTGCGAATTATTTACGGTTTCCTTTACCTTGATTGTAGATTGGCCAGTGTTGGAAGCATAGGTTGATTTAAGCGCGTAAGCGACAAAGGTAAGTTAAGGCTATCCCTTCTTTCTTTTTGGCATGAATTACATAAACGAGCGAACGATGAACATACATGGCTCAAATAAATTCTATCTCTCAGCGGTACTTGACAGGACAGTTGTCTTTGATTCTCAAGTGTTGGTTCATTCTAATTATTCTATTGAGTCTCAGATGATGATTTAGTTTGCATATGGTTACTCATGATATCCTACTCGTGCATGCCGTTAATATATCATTCACCGAGTCCCGGGCCGGGTATGTATTCGTGCACAGTTTCATTGCATTGTTCACCGAGACCCTCACTAGAGGGCCGGGTACGGTATATATATTTATATTTCACCGAGTCCCTCACTAGAGGGTCGAGTACGGTATATATATGATTATTTCACCAAGTCCCTTACTAGAGGGCCGGGTACGGTATATATTTATATTTCACCGAGTCTCTTACTAAAGTGTCGGGTATGGTATATATTTACATTTCTAGTCATTGCCTTTGGGGCTACTTACATGATTATTCTCCCGCTTCGGGCTATTCATATTAAGGTGGTTTCTCACACATTCATTATGGCTTATATCTCATTCTTTATGATTACCGCCGCCTTACATACTTCGGTACATTGTTCGTCATCGACGTCCCTTTACTCGGGGCTCGTGTTCATGCCACACGCTCCCGCATTGTTTTGCGGTGTAAAAGTATTCAGCTAGGATGGTTGGCTATCAGCTGGGATTGGCAAACTCCATTTTTTTCCTGGAGCAGTGCCGAGTCATTATAGTTATCATGTGTGTGTACGGGTATGTCGGGGCCCTGTCCCGATTCATATGATTCAAGTGTTTACTCTTAGAGACTTTGCAGACAGTGTCCTGTGGTTAGTATGTTGAGATGTCATGCGTTAAGTAAAATGACCATGTAGGCCGATATGCCAATTTGACTTATTCATTTTTTGATTAATTGAGTATCGTTCGCAAATTTCTATGGTTTGACTGAAAGTACTTTATCATATGTCCAATTTCATTATGTGAATGCCAGAGGGTTCGCTCAGCTCTAAGTAAGAGTTGGGTGCCCATCATGCCCTATTGGAATTAGGGCGTGACACGTAGGAGGAGCTGGTAAGTTTTATTAGTCTTAAACTTAAACCATCGTCTTATGTACTACTTTACAAATTTATTCAATTGTTAATATTTGCAAACATATGCAGGTACGGACCGTTCAGACGATGCGCTATGAGAGCACTGCCCGTACGGAGGCCCCCGAGACGGCGGAGTATGCAACACAGATGATTGAGCTTGCTGTAACACCTCGTATCTTTAACCTAAGCTTTGACCATGATCCTAGACTTAGAAATCAGACAAAGGATGTGAGAATTGGAATTTCCCTGTTCAGTTGTAAGATGGGGGTTTACGCCCATGAACAGTGACCGTATTTCAATATACGGGCCGTATTTCAAAACGTAAACTGGTACCAAGGATTTTTGAGCAATCTGAAATTTGGCATTTGGATGTTACATTGTTAAATACGGATCGTATTTCAAAATATGGCCCGTATTTCAAAACGTATTTGGAATTTGGGAAAACTTCCTCGATGAAAGTTGTAGAGCTTTGAAATACCTTTCCAACGGTATATTATGGGGGTCAAACGGACATCTGTTCAAAGAGTTATGGCCATTTTACTGAAGAGACGCAGTGCAGTCCATACGGAATACGGACAGTATTTCAAAATACGGCCTGTCTTTCAAAATACGGCCAGTACTTTGCTAGACGTAGAATGCAATTTTCCAGAACACTATATATTCATCCATATCAGTTCAAATCATTATTTTTCATTCCTTCAAGCCCTAGAACGACCTCCTACCTTCTTCCATCATCAAGAACACCAAGGTAAGCCTACTCTAATTATTCCAAGTCAATTCTAACATATACTCTAATAATCTAAGCAAGAAATTATTGTTCCTAATTTAGGGTTTTCAAGAAAATCCATCCCAAGGTTCAAGAATCAAGATTTAGGAAATCTTCTCCAAAATTCAAGTCTTTAATTCAAGATTTTGGAGCAATTAAGGTATGTAGAACTTCTATCCACGTGTGGGAATCTCTACGTTCTTCCCCACGCTCCGTTTCTTGATATCCATGAAGTTCAAACCCTAGGGCATTAAACCCAACATATTGGTAGCCCGTATTTATGTATTTATGAACATGAATTCTGTATCTATATTCGTTATTGTATTCCTAATCTTCCATTACGGTTATTAGGAACCCTAGCTTAATCCATGAATCATGAATTCTTCCTCATGTGTTCTCATTATGTTTATATGAAACTTTATGATTTTTATCTAGCAAGTTACAAGCATGTTTTCCAGTCAATTATATATATAATTATGAACTATTGTTATTACTCATCAATCAAGAAGATGTTTGCAAGACTATGACAAGTTATCTCATGAAACCATGTTACAAGATATTTCATGAAATCATGTTACAAGTTATTTCACGAAAATCATGGGCTTCTTAGCCAACTATATCATGTTCATATTTTTGGAATTTGCTTAGTTAACCGAGAAGGCTCAGTAAAGCCTGAAACTACGTAGCCACCGTAGGATAAGGGTTGTCAGCAAGGAGGCAACACCTTTATTATGCGCTTGATCCTTACATGCTTATTATTACTTAAATCTCATATCCCTGGCAAGGTGTGAGTGTTCTCCGGTAAGACGCAAGTACCGCATCATGTTGTCGGTTATACTATAGCATTCCCCACGTTACAAGCAGCTTTTGTATACATGTATTTCCATTGATTTATCGTTTTCAAACTTTACTCACGTTTCATACTCATGTTCAAGTTACATTCAGTTTCGGCTCATGTCCTATACCTATGTTGTGCCATGTTCTTCATTTCGGCGGGTTTTACATACTAGTACTATTCACCGTGTACTAACGTCCCTTTTGCCCGGCCTACACTTCACGGTGCGGTATACCGATTTTCGGAGCATACACCGCGCAGTAGGATCGCCTCGCTATCGCCTTATTGATGAGCCCCGCTCCTCTCGGGGTTCGGGAAGATGAGTCTGTATTAGTATTCAGTTTATGGTAGTCCAGGGCCATGTCCTGGTAGTTAGTATTCAGACATGTTCTAGAGGTTTCATAGACAGATATTAGTTCACAGAGTCAGTTATGCTTTCATGTTGCAGACTATTACGTTTTCATGAATTTTCATGCTATGAGATAATTTCAAGACTTTATTCCGCAAATTATATTTTTCATGATTCATTTAAATTGCATCATATAGATTATATTGTTTGATGCCCATGTTGACAAGCAAGCCATGAGGTTCGCTCGGACACACGCAAGCAAGCCCGAGTGCCGTGTTACACCTGTGTGCCATGGTTCGGGGCGTGACACTTGCCGGACCGGTATGGAGACAGCACATGACGCGAGCGTCTCTCCGAGCGTATTCCGGTGCCCCACGGGGCGGCGGGCGGTCGTGGTCGCCGGCGAGCCGCGGCCATCGCAGGGTGGTAGGCCGGCGGAGGTGATGAGGCTCCGTCGATTTCGCAGATCCCGCCGAGTTCTTACGGGCCGGCAACTACAGATATCCCGTCGACTTCTCATTCCGGCCGTCGACTTCACAGACACCTCTGTATACGCCGGATTCTTTTTCAGATTATGTGCCCTGGCCTTCATTTTCACATCCACCGTTCGTGATCTACGGGGTGGCCTACGTATCCGCACTTCGACGACTCCATGTTCGAGGACTTCGTGTTTGATATGGCACCATCCGCATCTCCCTCGCTCCGGGGGCCGCTCAGGAGCCCTCTCACCAGGCATCTCAGAAGGTCGTCGACACATAGGTTTGACTTTTATAATAAAGTAAAATAATTTATTAATTATTTGTTTATTTCAGGTTCATTTTAGAATAAATCTAATCTAAATTATTTATATATTATTTCAGGTTCATTGTTCTACGCCTGTGGGTCCACAGGAGCGACCCATTCAGGAGCATTCTCATCAGCCTGCCGAGGCAGAGGTGTCTTCTCATGAGACTACCGAGGCGCATGAAGTTTTTTTACTTAAAACTAATTTTATTGAATATAAGATAAATATTTATTTAATTTTTATAACCTTTACTTGGACTTCGAACAGCATCTCGTCCAGGAGACTACCTCATCTTTACCACCACACCCATCTCAGGAGCCTACAGACCCATCTCAGGAGACTACTCAGGCGCCCGTTGACACACAGGTTTGATTAAATAAATAACGTTAATGTATTCAATATAAATAAGAAATGGTACTAATTATTATATACTTTTCAGGTTCATCTTTCGGCGCCTGAGGTGGCGACTACCGACGAGGAAGAGGGCGAGTTTCCAGACCTAACTTAGCCTGAGGTTCTGAGCGTGCCAGCGGGACCAGATCCCAAGAAGAAGCACGTTCTAGTCAAGGGCGCACGGGCCAGGCGAAGAGATGATGATCATGACTTGGAGCGCCAGGTTATTAAGAGAAAAAAGGGCGATGGAGACGATGACGAAGGCGGTGGGGATGGTATGAGCCTTAGGCCTAGGGATAGTCTCCGGCATACTACATGTGGGACCCATCCTCGATAGTGTATATACATTAGTGTTGTACAATTTATCATAAATATTATATATTTTTTGCATATTTATACATATTATCTTAGTCTTTATTATTGTTTATAGTTTCACATCCTAAATTGATAATAAAAAAAAACGTGATACATTCGAAATAAAGTTAAGCATTAATTTAAAGTCATTCAAAAAAACTCATCAATTTCATAAGTCTAAGTCTTACAAGTCATTCAAAAAAAAATCAAACTTCATCGAAAAAATGTCTCAAAATGCTTCAACTGTTAAGGTTTCACTATTTTGGGATGGAGATATCGTCGAGGACAATTACTCCATTCGTTATAGTATCAAACCAAAAGCCCATGTTAAATTTTCAACAACTTTAAATTATGAAATGCTAGTCAGTTATATGCACAAAATAATGAAAACTACACCCACTGAGATTGGAATCTCAATACCTAGCAGATATCCACAAACAATATCAAACAGTGTAGTGCGTTATGGCATGCACAATATCAACGATGATGAATCTTTGAGTGATTATTTGGGATTGCCGGAAGAATATCGTGATTTAGTATTCATTAATGTTCTTGAGATGCATGTTGAAAAGATACCTCAAGAAGAAGTCCCTCAAGTCCAGCCTATTCATGGTAACACTTATGGGGACTTTAGTTTTTATGGAGACATTTTGAGTGGTCAAGTGCCGCTGAAAAATCTAAGCCAGCAATTTAATCAAGCTTACAATGAAAATTGGTAAATATAATTTTTTTATATTATTATTATTATTATTATGTGTAGTATCACGTATTTGTTGTATGAATTGGTAAATAACCAGTTTTCAAATCTTTATAGGAACTATTCTCAAAACTCGCCAGTGGTACCAAATATGGATGTTGGTCAATCCTCTCAGTTCGGTGGAGTTGATCATTCTCCACACCATGACAGTGCTTATGAACAACAGTAAGTTCATCACCTTGATATTAAATTATCTATATATATGATGTTGGTATTTAAAATATGTTACTTTTCGTGTAGGAGGATGAATGCACTTGATAATGAAGATTTTCCTAATTATTATGAGTCATCATCAAGTGATGACGATGAAATAACTAATAATGCAGAGGTAACTGATGATGAAAATGATGATGATGTTCAAGTTGGTATGACCAACAATATTCCTCAAAGACAAAACCAACAAGAACCAATGCACCACCACGTACCACCACCGATGACTGAAAACTCAACTTCTGAAAGCCCAATTCAGTGGCATTCTAACAATATCCCTTATCTTGACGGCAGTAGGTCGTGATGATGCATTTGTGTTCACAAGAGAAGATTATGATAGTCGCCTAAAAATCTGGATTGAACCAAAGGATCTCAACAAAGATCGATGCTACCTTGCAAAGGGAATGTTGTTCGCATCCAAAAAGGCGTTGCAACGGGCTGTCAAAATTTATTGTTTTAAGGACATGAGGGAGTTTAAGGTTGATCAGTCAAACACAAAGATATGGAGGCTAGTTTGTAGACGACGGTATCAAGGCTGTGAGTGGTTACTTCGGGGAATTGTTAAGCCTGATGGTATGTGGGCTATCACAAAATTTCGCGAAAGACACACTTGTGATATGGAAGAAAATCGAGCAGATCATTATAATTTAGATACAAACATGATTGCTCAAGTGTTACTTAAAGACATTGCCGAAACGCCAAGGTAACTTATCCTACCTAGTGCATTATATGTCTTATATCAATTGAAAGATCATTACTAAATGTTGTTTGTTTAAACTTGTGCAGGTGTTACGCCCTATTTTGAATGCGTCTAAGATAGTTTGCAACTTCACGGTTCTTCTAACTGGTTTTAAAAGGGTTAGAGTCACCACCTAATTTTTAAGAAAAAATAGGAAACCTATATGTATTTATGTGTCTACTCCATTTTTAGTCCACGAAACCTATGAGATTCTAGATAAGGGTTTTATTTACCCTGAGGGGAAGGTATTACGCATCCCTCAGAGCTCGTCCAGAAGAGCAGGTCCTTAGACTTAGTTTAACTGAACACTAGAGGGGGATTATCTATCTGTTTATCATTATTATTACCTGTTTTCAAAATGTTATGACTTCATGAAAAGCTACACTAGGTGATAATATACTAAGTATACACAGTGTATAAACATGTATTTATATCAAGTATCAAATATTCATAAGGAATGTATAGTAAAAAAGAATATATAAAAGAGTATAAAGAGAATGTACCTCGTAAGTATAAAAGTATATCTGTTAGTACAAAGAGTGTATATATATGTTAGTGTAAAGAATGTGTAACTATATTAAGAATATAAAAAAAAATGTGAGACTATGTAAAAATAAATATATCAAGGATAT
This sequence comes from Lycium ferocissimum, assembly GCF_029784015.1. Lineage (NCBI taxonomy): Eukaryota > Viridiplantae > Streptophyta > Magnoliopsida > Solanales > Solanaceae > Lycium > Lycium ferocissimum. Next base: position 15,791,500 of record NC_081348.1, read on the forward strand.
AAAGAATGTGCATCTATGTAATGTGCGTCTATGTATATTAAAAGAATGTATGTATGTTAAACATATAAAGAACATATTTCAAGTGTAAAAGAGTGTACGTCAAACCTAAAATGTATAAAGAATTGTATAACTAGATATATTAATGCATAAAGAATGTAAAAATAATTTACGAATATTCATTGGTGTAAAGATTTTATATAACGAAATTATTCAGAAAAGTGAAGTTTATTTGACTTGTTTCTACCGTTTAGTTAAAAAGAGTGCTTGTTTAATGAATATCCTATCAAAAGAATAAGGAACAAAATAATTGTAAAAAGTATTGGTAAAAAATAAGTATAAGGAATTGTGGATAAAAAATGAGTGAAAATGGGTAATGCCTCTAAAGAATAAAAGATTTGTAAATGGACGACTTAATATTTGCCTAGCGTAAAAAATGTGAATTTAACTTAATTAAAATATGTATTAGTGTATACGAAACAATATAAAATGTAAGTTGCATTAAGAGTATATAAAGAATATAAAATAAGGGATGGACTAGTATTTTTGCTTAAACGTCAAAAGTGTGAATTTATTTAACAAAGTATTTATACCAAATCAATTTAATCTAGTTATGAAAGTATTGACGGCCTAAGTCTTGCTTAAAGCGAATGACGATTTTAAGTTTAACAAACAAGACGACGAGTAAATAAATATATCAACCCGTCATTCCAAAAATAAATTTTTCACTATACTATGAGTTTATGTTTTGTACAGTTATAAAAAAAAATGCGGAAAGTAAATACAAACAGTGATTCGATGAAATCTTCGGATTCCTTCTGAGTGTCGTCTTCGGGATGTATCTCACGAATTATTGTATAAACACTTAGTGAAAGTGTTAGTAAGAGAATAAATAGCTATCGAATGAATTAAAGAAATAATGAATAAACTTAAAATAAAAAATCCGTCTTTTGTACATGGGAGGCCTTGGAAATCGACGAAAATTTCTTCATCGGCTAAGAGTATAATATTTGTAATAAATTGTAAAATGAAAGAAAAATATGTTAGTTAAAGAAGTTTGAAAAAGTCAAAAAATAAGGGATGTGACATAAAGCTTTTAAAAGGTGATATGACATAAAATCTTTGAAAAGTGATATGACATAAAGTCTTTGAAAAGTGATTTGACATAAAAACTTTAAAAAAGCGATTTGACATAAAATTTATTAAACTTGCCAAAAAGGGAGATAAAACTTGTTTTGACCCTATAATTGGTGTATTATACATGGTGTAAGAATGTATATGTATATGATATATGTAAAAAATATAAGAATAAAAAAATGAAAATATATGTAAATGTAAAAATAATGTATAAACAATGTAGAGAAAATATAAAGAACAAAATGTGTAAAAAATAATAAAAGAAAAATGAGCATGTAATGTGATGATATTGACAAAAAGGTAAAAGAAAATGCTTGCAAGTGTATGAAAAATATTTATAGGGAGTAAAAAAATGTATGCAAATTTAAAGAAAAAGTAGAGAAAATGTATGAAGAAAATGTAAAGACAATGTATGAATGAATATAAACAAAATGCATGAACAAATATAAAGACAAATGCATGAATAAATATAAAGACAATGCATGAATAAATATAAAGTCAATATATGTGATGTATATAAAAATATAAAGGCTATGCATATAATGAATGTAAAGACAAGGTATATAAAAGCGTAAAGACAATGTATGAAAAAAGAAGAGAAAAAAATTAAAAAAAATTAAAGAGAGGAGGAAGATGCTAGTCTTGCTAGTCTTCCTATGAAAAGAAAATATGGAGAGTGTAGAGAGAAGAAAAATATATGTGAGGTAGTGTGAAGTGGTGAGAAAAATGAGAGGAAGTCCTCCTTTATATGAAGGCAAAGGTAAACCACTTTTTATCCAAACCTATGTGCCAAAACTATGGGCTTCACAAAACCATGGGCTTCACAAAATCATGGCTTCTTAAAACCATGTATTAAATCTTATCTGTGTTTAAAATTAGTTCCTCCGACTTCCATGTAATAATAGACTGTAACTAAAATAATAAAGTATAAAAATATATTTAAGGTAATTTCGTGAATAAAGTAAAAAATGTGATTTGAATTAAGGAGACCTGCTAATTAATTGAAGTAAAACTGTATTAGCATGTTGTTTGTATACAAACAACTATAACAAAATAATTATTTAAAATGAAAATAAATTGATAAAAATTTCTATTATTTAAATGTCACGACCCAACCCCGTAGGTCGTGACTAGTGCCCGAGCTGGACACTCGCATACACCTGTTAACTATAATCAGTCCATAACTAGCATGATAAGGAACTTATATATATATATATATATATATATATATATATATATATATATATATATATATATATATATATATATATATAAAGGCAAGACGTCGTCTCAAAACTCGTTATATATACACATATCACAAGAACTTTTGTCTCCCGAGGAGTTACAGCAACCACAAGATAACATCACACATAAGCCGGCAAGGCTATCATAATATGGGGAACCTCCCCGGCCCATACACGAGCCGACAAGGCTACCCATAACACACACAACTTCCAATACATATATATATATATATACATACGCAAGCCGACAAGGCTGCCACTACACACAACATCCCAAAATATATATACTCGCAAGCCGACAAGGCTGCCACTACGAATGGGAACGCCCCAAAACATAAGTCATACAGACACAACTGAACAGTAACTATATACAACCCACACATATGTCGATAGACCTCTAAGAGTAACAACAGTATCATATGACGGGACAGGGCCCCGCCGTACCCCTGGATAAACACATATATGCAACAAAAGGATCTGTACCAAAAATCTAGGCTCCGAGACAAGGGAGCACTCCAAGATAGCTGAACGAGATATCCTAAGTGGCGGATCACCAAAACGAGCGTCGTACTGCGGGCATGAAACGCCCCCCCGAAGAAAGGGGGTCAGTACGAGATATGTACTGAGTATATAAAGCATGAAATACAATAAGAAAGATCATAACTGAAGTAGGGATTCCATGAGACAAGAATACTAGTCAAGAAGTCACTGTACCTGTACCCTACGAATGAAATCATGCATATCATTATCATATACCGTACCCGGCCCATCATGGGACTCGGTGAATAATCATATCATCATATACCGTACCCGGCCCATCATGGGACTCGGTGAATAATGTAGTAAAATGTGCGTGATAACATACCCGGCCCGGGACTCGGTGAAAGATGTAACAACCATATGCACGAGCAGAGTAGTGAGTAACAATATACAACTAGGTCACCATCGAGACTCAATCGACAAGAGATTAACTAACACTCAAGTATCAAACGATAGTCATATTAAGGAAAGTCTCAGGAACCATAGATATGTATCAAATCAATACGAGACATCTTATGAAAGTTAAGGACATTACTTATTACAGAATCCTTTAGGAATAGGAACCTTTATATATCCTTTACTATCCAATCATATAGAAGACTCGAGGGCAGTAGCTCGACCACTCTAAGGCCTCATTTGTTTTCATTAAGATTAAGACGTCTGAATCTGAATGCACATCTGAATGATTAAGACGTTGTCTCTAGGTCTGAACACTGAATGATTAAGACTGTTTGTTTTTCAATATCTGAATGTGCATAATGTATTTATTTAAATATAATAAATATTCAATTCAAATAAAAAAGTAACTAAATAGTAGAAAATAAATAAAAATTTAATAAAACAAAATATTAGTTTATTAAAAAATTGAAACATTTATGTTCACTAGTAATGGTGGAGATGTTTTGTAGTTGTGGTGGGTGGTGAGTGGTGGTGAAAGGGTGAGTGGGCAGTGGGTGGTTGGGGTGAGGTGTGGGAGGTAATGGGGGTGGGGTTGGTGCGGAGTGGGAGTGGGGTTAGGGTTGGGGTTGGTGGTGGGAGGTAGGGCTGGATGGTGTGGGGTAAGGGTTCATGGTGGGGGTGGGGATGATGGTGGGAGGTGGGGGTAGTGGGGAATGGGGGTGCGTGGTGTAGGGTAGGGGTTGGTGGTGGGGAGTAGGGGTGGGTGGTATGGGATTGGGGTGGTGGTGGGGTGGGGAGAGTGGCGGAGCCACATAGAGCCAAGAGTGTTCATCTGAACCCTCTCGGCGGAAAAAAACACAGTTTTTATAAGGTTAAAATTATTTTTTATGTATATATAGTAGATGTTGAACGCCTTAGACTTCTTCGTATGCTTACTTTTTTATATTTTGAACCCCCTCGGCGGAAATCCTGGCTTCGCCCTTTGGGTGGGGGTGGTGGGGAGGGAGTGGTGGAGAGTGGGGGGTTGGTGTGGAAGGTAGGTGGGTGGTGGGGTGGGGTTGAGGTGGATAGGTGGGGTTGGGGTGGAGATTGGGTGGGGGTGCGGTTGAAATGGAGGGTTGGGGTTGGGGTTGGGATTAGAGCTGGTGATAAAAAAGTTCTATACAAAAATACCTCTTAATGATATTAAGACTTAATTCAAGATCTTAATGATTAAGACCTATTAAGACCTATTCAGACCCAATAAGTGCTTAGATCTTAATGCAAACAAATGCACTTAATGGCTTAAGGTCTGAACCATTCAGATTCAGACCTCCAATAAGTGCAAACAAATGAGGCCTAAGAATTCTAATATCAAGAAGTGAATAAGAATCATAAATCATGCTCGAAACTTATGAATAGAATTACCCCGAAGCTCATATCATATCTTACTTATGTCTAGGACATGCCAAAAGAAAGAAGGGATAGGCTTTACATACCTGTTAGCGACTATTCGTAAATCCGTTCGCCTCGTCGCTCTTTTAGCCTATTTAATATAAGAGTAACGTTATCGTTAGTAACTATATTTTCTAGTTCGTAAATCATGGAAGTTCGTCGCTTATAGAACTTATTCTTTAACTTATATGTCTCGTTTAGGGTTTTTCATTATTCAAGGACTTAACGAAAATCGGGCTAGACATTTCCCCCATATATTCGCCTAACCCGACTTTCTAATTATCCTCCGTCAACACGAAATACCAACAACAATGTTGATATACACATAAAATTCTCACAACTGCCAGGAGATAACAATTCCAAATCCATTTCAACCCACGATTTCACATAATAACAATTTCATGTATTTTCTTACTTCCGATTTCGTCCAATTCAATTTTTATAATTTCATTACAACTTTATTAACACAACTACACCATAAAATAGGAAAATCTTACCACAATTTTCTCGGAGAAATTTCTACTCTTAATTGCTCCAATTTCGCAATTTCTTCGTCCTCGATTCAATATCCAATGTTGCTATCACCTCCTTGAACTTGTAAATCACCTTGGAATTAAATCAAAGCAATTTTTTTTTTTTTTAAAAAAACGACCATGGCTGTCGTGAACGATAAGGTACCATGGTCGCTTCCCTTTTTTTCTTTGAATTTCTTTTTGGAAATGAAATGAAAGAAATGAAATGTCTTCATCAACTTTCTATTTATATGCTTGCTCCTAAGAGGAAACATTTCCCCCTCCTTTGCGAGTCACAAATCCACTTCTTGGATTTTTTTTTTCTTTTTTTTTTATATCGGGTGGGGCCCACTTAGTAATTAATCTTAATTAATTTAATTAATCACTAATTCTTAATTACTAATCTAATCACAATTAATTAATCCCTAACCTCCAATAATATTTCTATACCAAATAAAATTTATAAGCACTTGTGCATTAAAACAAAATCGGAGGTTAAAAGTCTCTACCTCGTATCCCAAAAACAAGCCTTGTCCTTAACTTATCGCGATTAGCTTAAAATATCCCAATGTACAAAGATACGGGATATAACATCCTTACCCCCTTTAGAACATTCGTCCTCGAATGTTATACTAGTCTCACAAGATTTTATAGAGACTTCGGGGGAGTCTCTTTTATAGTTATCACATATAGTTCATTTATCAATCTACATAACCAATTTAGGAGTTTAGATTACCTGTAGGCATAGGAAACAAGTAGGGATACGTATTCTTCATCTCCTCTTCGGCTTCCCAGGTCATCTCCTCCCGTTATTGTTCCGCCACAATACCTTAACGAAGCCACGTCTTAGTACGCAACCTTCTTACCTCGATGATCCAAAGATAGCTACGTGGTTCTCCTCGTATGATAACTCCTCCGTTGTTCGGACATCATCCACTGGGGAATATCCCGAAGGATCACCAATACATTTGAGAAGCATAGACACATGAAACACTCGGGGTGCAAATGCTTCCAAACCGACGGTAGGTCAATTCCGTAGGCAACCTTGCCTACCTTACGAACAATCCGATAAGGCCCAATATACCTTGGGTTGAGCTTCCCCTTCTTACCAAATCTCATTACACCCTTCATGGG
>NC_081348.1:15797996-15806819 GCF_029784015.1 Lycium ferocissimum
ATAACTTATTCTTAAATAAATTTTCCGCTTATTTAACTTGTTATTAGTAATGTGGTTCGCCTACTCGAAGGGATAGTGTAGGTGCCACCACGACTCGTGAATTGGGTCGTGACATTGCCCCTTTTTTTTCAAGTGTGGTGAATGAAGTAAATGAAGTGGAATGAAAATGTGGTCATCTTTTAATACTTAGATGAATTGTACACTTGCCCTTTGGCCCACACTAAATGAGTTGGATCACTTAAAAGATGACACACAAATGGTGTGGGCACCACAATCCACTAGCCAACATGGAATTTGTGGATGATTTTCATCTTCCAATTTTTATCACTTTTGGTCCCAAATTTTCCTAATTATTCCATACCAACAAATTCATGCACAACTTATATCCCAAAATAAAATCGAAGGTCAAAAATCCCGACCTTGCATCCCGAAATAGTTTTTGTCCTCAACTTATCATAATTAATCCGGATTGTTCCAATGTACAAAAAAATATGGGTTCTAACACAAGCACCAGTGAAGATTCTTTGCTACAACTACTCATAACACCGAGCCACCGACTATTCAGGGTGCCGAACCAGAGAGACTCAAGAATTGGACTTGTACTCCGTCCACAGTTCGCGGGAGTCTTGGTAGATGAACATGTAGTAAACATTTTGTGATAGCACGATCTTAAAATTGAGGCTTAAATCGTGCCCCCAAAACTTTTGTTGCTTTACCTCATCTTTTGAGAGCTTAAATTGCAAAAACTATGAATGCATTTCTGCTTTTTCCTCAATCATATATTATTGTTATTTTCTACTTTATTTATAAAATCTGCCAACTCTATGACTGTGACATAAACAAATAGACAACATACGTCTCGAGAGAATAACAAAGAAATTAGAAGACAAGGCATGATTCCACTCAGAAGAAATGAAATAGCCGACAGACAATGACATAAGCATGAAGGCTGTCAATTCAAGAAGAAATCAAAGGACGACATTAGGTTAGACAACCTAGTTTGCAATCTTTCCTTTAATACAGTATGAACTACGCTGACCTGATTCCCATGGTGGGATACGTAGGCAGCCCACATAAGGTTCGGTTGCATTATAACGGAAAACCCAAATCCTTATACAAGGAGAACTACGCCTAACCTGATTCCCTCGGTGGGATACGTAGGCTATCGACATACGGTTCGGTCATATCTAGGTAGAAGTCCAACAAACTTTTATCATTTACGTAACAGAACTACGCAGACCTGATTCCCTTGGTGGGATACGTAGGCAATCCATATCGGGTACGGTCCCTTTATCAGAAAATTTCAAACCATATTTACGCACCTTACGAACTACGTTCTCACCTGATTCCTTTGGCGGGATACGTAGGCAACCTATATAAGGTTCGGTCACACCACGACATAAGTTTAATATACTCCCGTAAGGACAAAACTGGGGCATATTTTGAAAGATTAGACAGGGGAAGAGTCGGACATCGATGGGATTAAGGCTATATATATAGATATATAGTATAGACAAATGACTTTTCGATTGTTTCAGAAGTGTCACAATCTGAAGTTGGCAGAAATATTTTACAACTCATATACATATATTTACATACATACACTTACATATATATTTTTCAAATGAAACACTTTCTTTCAATTGTTTCACTACTATTCATCTACCGAGGCTTGAACGGAGAGCACAAGATCCAAACAAACAAGATGAATGGAGCGCTAGCAATGTCAAGCTTCGAGTCAACATGAATCAACTTTCCCCTCCCAAACTAAGAATTTTTCTTTGAGTGCAGGGATTAAAACGCCGCGAGACCAACAGTCAAGTCTATCAATCATGGCCGAAAAGCATCATTTAGCTCATTATGGCCAAGCCGAACGGCTTTATTTCCAACTTTATCTTTAAATTTATTTTTTATTATAATAACTTTATGACTTTGTTAACAAATATACCTGTTTTGTAGGTTATCGAGATTGAAGACGAATTAAATCAGGATTACGTGTCACTAGTTTGGCTTGTCACGATACCATCAACATCATCAGCCAAACGGCTATACTATCATTCTCCCCTCTCTACTTTATAATTTATTTTACCAATTTTAATGACTTTATCCTGAACTTTACAGGAATCTACATTCTTATCATTCACTTTACCTACTTTAACCACCTTACCCTGAGCTTTACAGGAATCAACTTTATGTCTCCGAAGACAAACGGAGGCATCATTGGGCTATTCAGCCTCTTCTGCATTAGCCAAACGGCTACACTATCACTCTACTCTACCAATTACTTTATCATTTACTTTACCAACTTTAACGACTTTATCCTGAACTTTACAGGGATCTTCATCAAGTCTCCGAAGATAACCGGAGACATCATCCACTTTACAACTTTACCCCGGACTTTACGGGAATTTTCATCAAGTCTCCGAAGACAACCGGAGATATCATATGGCTATACAGCCTCATTTTCATAAGCCAAACGGCTACACTATGACTTTACTCTCTACTTTATCATTCACTTTACCAACTTTAACGACTTTACCCTGAACTTTACAGGAATTATCATTAAGGCTCCGAAGACAACCGGAGACGTCATCCACTTTACGACTTTACCCCGGACTTTACGGGAATCTTCATCAAATCTTCGAAGACAACCGGAGATATCATATGGCTATCTGACTCTCATTTTCATAAGCCGGACTTTAACTGCACTCTTATTTCACTTTCTACTTCATCAATTACCTTGTCATTTTCTTTAATAATACATCGTACCTTAATTTCACGGATACCATCAAGTCCCCGAAGATAACCGGAGACATCACATGGCTACACGGCCTCACCTGCATAAGTCAAACGGCTGCACTTCTACTTTACTCTCTACTTTATTATTTTACTTTATCATCCACTTTACCTACGTTAATGACTTTACCTTAAATTCCACAGACGTCATTTATCATCGAGTCCCAGAAGACAGCCGGAGACTTCATTATTATCATTGAAGCCGCCAAATACAACTAGAGATATTGTTACATCTTCAGCATAAACGTCACGCATTCATTCAAATCCCTGAAGACAACCAGAGACAACATTTGGACACACGACCTCATTATAAGCCACACGGCTTCATCTTCATTCTCACACTCATATTTACTTTACATTTTCAACTTTACCCCGGATTATTCTCGGTTTTGACATGAATTTCGTTTTTGACACACACAAATACAATCCACATACAGAGACACAGCACAACGTGGAACTTTATCTTACGCAGTGAACTGGGGCAAACATGCTGAAGAGGAATATCAAACTCACAAGCAAGGTCACGGATCTACTCTCGAACTCAACTCCGCCTACGTCCACAAACACGTAATGTGTAGGGTATCTAAATTTTCTTTCATATCCACCGCTAAGACTCTATTCGCTCAACTCTTTTCCTAATCCTGTATCCCTTTTTATATCCCAGCGTCCCCATAACTTAACACTGGGGCAATTTTTGAGAATCTGCATCGTACCTAGTAGAGTCCTACTTATGGGTGTGTTGCGCGCCACATTTATAATTAGGAGGCTATAAACATACGTTCCTTTCTCGAACATTCTTATCATCTATCTTTACTCCTCGAGTACTCAAATCACAACTCATCCAATATCTTTTCAAAATCATAATTTTCCAACATTCCTTCTATCCCATAATTTTCCAACATTCCTTCTACCCCCCGTAATCTTTTCCGCCATCTATTCTGACCCATATTTTCTCAAGTTCTTCCAAGTTCATGTATGATTGGTCGGGACAAAATTGGCTATTACGTCAACTTCTTCGCCCGAAAACTCTTACATCGTCTCCGGTCGAAGAGGGGCAATTCTGTTGACACCCAATTTTGTCCTTCGTTTATTCCGATTCAGTTCCGTGGGCTTCTAATTTTATTGATAATCTAAATACTTTTTACTCATTACTATGTTACTATTATTGCTGCTATTATTTGCAAGTACCGTTACTTTATTATAATCAATATTTTAATATTACCCTCACATTACCACCTATTTATCACTAGTTAATCATAAAGTTAAGCTAGATAATATTTCTTACGCTATTATTACGTCATCTATATATTTATAGTTTGCTATTATTAATAAATTAGTAACATTGAATTATATCCTTAATACTGTTAATCACCAATTGTGTGATTATGACATACGCTTTCCAAGATTATATAAAGAAGCATGAGAAAATCATATTCCAGCTGCAAATGCTCCTACTAGAATTAAAATCCGTGAAGGATAGAGTCTACGGCACACCTGAAGCATGATAGACCAATCGGTTCCAAAGGTAAATCTCCTTGAAGAAGGAGAGGAGCAAATGATCAAAATGGCCATAATAATGAGGCAAGTGCTTTAAAGAGCACCACGACATAACACTTCATGAAACCTTGAGAAAGGTTCAGGTACCTAAAAATGATGAAAAATGAAGAGATCTCAATAAGTTATGTCGCATGGGAACCGATATCAAATAACCGTCGAAGGCATCTTTGATATAATTTTGCGCTCAACATTATAAAGGGTAACTAGGATCTTGAATTCAAATCTGTCAAGAAATGTGGACAGATAGATGATTGGCCAAATGAAAATACGCCATTCAAGTATATTTGATTTCACGTGGTAAATATGAAATATTTTGGTCCAAACATTTGAAGATATAATGTCAGTGGGGTATAAAGAAACTTTTGAGCGAAAAGTGAAATGAATTATTAATCCGTAAGATATAAACTACGGCCCGTGCCTTGTGGTATAAAGGTTTTTCACAAAAGTCCTGACATTATTGTACGGAGATATGTTCTCCTGTGGTGGATGCAATGAGGTTTCATACAGTCTGGAAGTACATGAAAAACTTGAATGCGTATACCGAAATATTTTCATGTCTAGCTAGACAGTGAAGTTTATATGAAAATTCTTAAAGGATTGAAAAGGCCTTAAAGCGATTCCATTGAGTACCCCCAATGGCTGTAAGATTGCTTAACATAAAGAAAGATCAATTTCGGATCTCACGGAAATGGTTAGAAAGTACCATGTCTTAGTGCAATTGATGCACTATCGTATCCTGCTATTACTATCCATGAGATAATGCTTTTATTGATATGCAGGCAAGATATAGCCTCACTTTTATTTGTGGAGACATCAGGATGAATCAAATAATGATATGTATTTATTGATTCTAACCAATATTATCAAGATTTGTTGGTTATGAAATGCAGGACATTCATACGATCTCTATAAAGTTAGATCTCAAACAAATTATGTGAGCATGTAAGGATGTTGCCATAATATAACGTTCTACATGACAGTCAATTATACTTATTCAAGTCTGCCAGGATATCAGCAACTTTTAAGGCAAGTCAGGAATGTATCTAGAAGCAAGTCAGGAATGTATCTGGCTGAGATCAATAGCTCAGCACATTCTGCAATCATGCGATATTTATTTGGAGATGAAGATTCCAATAATATTATACGAAGCTTGCATAGCTCACTTGAAAGAAGGATATATCAAAGGAGCCAGGATAAAGTATTTTGTTAGATTTCTTTTTCAGACACAATCTTCAACAGAAGGTGAAATAAATATTCAATAAATTCGCTCGATTGATAATATGGCGAATATGTCCATTGAAACATTCCAACCTCAACATTTGAGAAGCTGAGATACAAAATTGGAATGCGTCGTCTCCGAGACAGCAAGTGAAGTTTTGATCAGGGGGAGTAAAATACGCGCTGCACTCTTTTTCCCTCAACCAAGGTGTTGACACCCAATTTTGTCCCTCGTTTATTCCGATTTAGTTCCGTGGGCTTCTAATTTTATTGATAATATAAATACTTTTTACTCATTACTATGTTATTATTATTGCTGCTATTATTTGCAAGTACCGTTACTTTATTATAATCAATATTTTAATATTACCCTCACATTACCACCTATTTATCACTAGTTAATCATAACGTTAAGCTAGATAATATTTCTTACGCTATTATTACGTCATCTATTTATTTATAGTTTGCTATTATTAATAAATTAGTAACATTGAATTATATCCTTAATACTGTTAATCACCAATTGTGTGATTATTACATACACTTTCCAAGATTATATAAAGAAGCATGAGAAATTGGGAAAAGTCCAACAATGCAAATGGCTCAATTTTCGGCCAGGAATAGCAGCCCAATTAATCATCATACTCAGCCAAACACATAGCCCAAACGAATTAATAACAGCCCAATCAATATTCAAACTCAGCAGCCATAATAGCAGCCCAACAATCCGAATAAAGACCAGCCCATTGAACAAATAGTTAGTTTTCCTAGACCTAGTACATCTCTACCATCAGCAGCAGCCACGCTTCTTGGCATCTTCTTCCCCTTTGAGCAAAATGCCAAGTTTTCTCTCAGCCATGGCAGAGCTTGCTGTGCTATTTTCATGCAAGTTTTTCCCCTCTCTTTATCTCAACGCTCACAACCTTCTCTCTTCTTTTATTTTCAACAAAAGTCCAACTCTTCTCAGCCCTCTTAGCAGATTGTTTCTCCATTTTGATGAAAAGTTTGAATCTTCTCTCCTTCCTCTTTAACTCTCTCATCAAAAGCCAAAAACCATTAAAGAATACCTGTGCAAAATCACACGAAGACAAAGGAAATTGAAAATTTTCGTCCTTACTGCTGCTACTTCTGCTGCTAAAGCCAAACGGCTATTTGGAGCCTTTTTTTTATTTTGAAATGCTATTTTGAATTCCCGCTTCGGAATCTGTAGAAAAAAATCAAAAACCCTAGTTTTCTACTCCTATAAATACATCGCAAACTTCTTTCAGCAAAAAAAACCAACTCGAAGATACGCTATCATCTTCCCAAAACTTGCTCTCTTTGTTTGGTGAACTGTAGCCGCGATAAAGTTCTTATTCCATCTCTGTTGACTTCGAGCCATAGCAGAGGTTTTTTTTTCATTGTCATTCGTGAAAGAGAGTTAGATTCGGCGCCGACGACCCCTGTTCACTGCACCCACAAGAGGTAATATTCGACCTCGTTCTTCCTTCTTTCCCGTTGACATTGCATTATGTAGTGGAAAAATCATGTCTTTAGATCTTGATATGTTTGCATATTGTGCGTTGGAATTCTGGAGGCGTACTTAATTTAGTTTTGTTTCTCTTAAATCTGTTTATAAGATTATATATATGGTATAAGAATATCTCATACAGGGGTATATATATGTGTGCAGCCGTGCGACTAGTAATTCTGATAATAAGCTATACGAATAACTAGGATGGTATGCTGAAATTTCCTGCGAATTCATGTTTCATATGTCAATCTTTAATCTATGCATGGTTAATTTGGAGTCCTGAAGTGGAACATTCTTTCATTAGTATGAACTTACGGGGCATTGCTACAGGTATAGTCCATTAGTACGCGTTAGGAATTCTCTGGTGGTTTTTGAAATTTTTACCTCTACACAAAGTTGTAAGATTCATGCTTATAAAAAATATTCACATATAAATATAGTTGTAACGACCCATTTGGTCGTTTAGCACTTTTAGGCATAATATTCCTAAAACACCCTTTTCGTGGTCAAATCCGTCTATAGTCCTGCGATAACGGGTGATTCGGTTATTTAATTGACGAGTTTTAGTCCTCATTTGACATGCGAGACTAATGTTCTAAAGGAGGGAGAATGTCAACTCCATAATAATCCTTGCTACTTGTATTAAAACAAGAAAGAATGAGTTAAGAAGGTTCAAGGAAAGTTAATCGAGTTAGTAAGAATATCGTTATAAATATGGTTGTCTTAAGTATCTCGAGGTGACCGGTAACCTAAAGGATTTGAAATCGCGTTATGAGTATGTATATGAGGTAATGTGAGTGACCTTTTAAAGTATTTGAGATTATTAGTAATGATATAGAAGATGGACAAAAGATAGGAATATACTTTTTCGATTGGAGTTTCGTCGAAGCTTTGTGCAGAGTTCTACTTATGGTTATTGTGATTCTACGGACCCTTCGAGACATGTATATGAATTTTTATGGATGTAAATGACTGTGTATATGTATGTATAAGAGGTTACATGAGGTTGGAAGAGGATTAGAAGTTAAACGAAATGAATCGGAACAATTTCGGTAAAATCTCGGACCCGATTTTAGCCTATATTGTAGGAGGCATATCTCCTAGTATATGAGGAGTTTTAAGGTGTTTCAAAAGCCTAAAATTAAGTTCATCGAGTCTAGTTTGCAACGCAACAAACAGCTCGTCAAAATGATATCGGGGTAAGGAGATATGTATGATTCAAGCCGGGCTGAGTATTAAGACTATCTCAAGATACAAAGTAGAGACTTTAACTTCCGATTTCGTTTGAAGTCACAATTTATCTACAAATTTTGTTTGGTATAGAAGCATTAATGGAAATTAGGAACTACTTAATCGTGGTGTTAAGTTAAAATTAGTGGCAACAATGAGCCAATATGAACATTAACATGCCATGTCCAAAAGATGACTCAAAGTCATCTTAAATAAGACTACTATGGGAGACATACAAATATACATTTAAATGTGATTCATCCACTACACTTACATTATATTGTGGACAACCAAATTGAAAGAAAGGAGTATGGAATTCAGCCAAGTGACTGAAAATAAGGCATCCATGTGAAGCATGCATTTGAATATTTAAGCATCTACTACTTTATGAAAGTATACATTATTTTAGGAAGACACAACATGGTGGAGGGATCATTTCACATTAAATATTGCTCATTCATCTTGGCATAATTACAATGGACAAAGGATGGTGTATGAATCATTCACCA
>NC_081348.1:15806919-15867002 GCF_029784015.1 Lycium ferocissimum
GGAATTTATCTAAGTTATATTTGCTTTATATTTGATCGTATTTAAATGGTTAAATATACTACAAAAAATTACGGTTATGGTGAAGAACAATAAACACGAATTAACTGAAGAAACATGTGAAAAAAAGTAAACAATACAAAATATACTTAAAATGCACATAAAATATAGATCTGGTTAAGTCATAGATCTGTAATAACTGAACTAAAAAATACAAACGAACTAAATATACTGAAAATACAACATAAATATATAGGTTAAATACACGGTGAAACGTAAAAATCAGTATAGAATCTTACTTTTTTTGGGAATTAGATTTGAATTATGAGTGAAATTAATGAATAGTTAATTATAGAAAAACAAGGAAGATGAACCATTGTAAAACTGATTTGAAATTGGAGGAAATTAAGGGATATTGGGCATAATGGCGTGTATTTAGGGGGATAGGAGAGAGGGATGTTTTTTTTTTGCTTAAATTTAAGGGTGTGGAAAGTTATCGATGAGTGGTAAAAAAGTGATAGTATAGGAAGTAAATATGTTATATTTTAGCTACTAAATATAATTATTATAAAGTTTAGTTATGTTTCATAAATAGGTAATAATGTAAGCTATGCCAAGTAAATTTTAGTTATTTAATTTTCCATATTGAAATGTTCATATATAAAGTGCTCCCTCCGATTACTTTCACTTGTTCACTATGTTAAAAATACATTGTATATTTTCATTTTTATTTATTACTTTTAGCATATCAAGAGAAATATGAATGCTTGTTTAATTTGGGTATATATATATATATATATATATATATATATATATATATATATATATATATATATATAAATAAAGGATAACATTATCTCTAAATGCAACAAGAATTTAGATTAATTCTTGTCATATGTTTATCATATAACTTACATTTATCAATTTTTGTTTGAAATTTCAGTACAAAGAGAAAACATTCTGCTAGGTTCATTTTACTTGTCATGATTAATAAAAATAATTGGTTCAAATACTTGTCATTCTATAAAATTTGAAAGAAATATTTTTTTTTGTGATATTTATAACCTTCCACCATTAAACACGGATAGAGTCCTAATATTTAAAAAAGTAATATTAAATTGAGATAAAAATAAATAAAAAATAAATTATTTATTTAGTTATTAATACTTTTTTAATAGACGTGAGAAAAATATGATAAATAAATGGAGAGGATGGAGTATGATCATTGGGGGTGAGGTCTTCAAGGAAAAGGTATGCCCTTTGTCCTGTACATAACCTACCAATTGAATGCATAGCAGATTCACATATGTATATTCTTGCCTGATTGGCTATTTCCTCATTCTTTGCTCGGTATTTTTTTAGGGTCCGTTTGGACATGGTTTTAAGTCATAATTTGTATCATGTTGATTTAAAGTTGAAATTTTATTTAGACATGCAATTTAGATTTCTTAAATTATAGTTTTTTTTTCCTAAATATGAAAATTCATAATTTATAAAAACTATGAAAACTTCCCCAACTCTTGTACGATTCTTATCAAATGAGCAAACCATAGTTCATAAGCAAGATCTCAAAATATGCTAAGACGTTGCTTTAATAAATCGTATCTCGATATTCCTTTTATAAATAGATATTTGTGATTACATGATATTACATCAAATAACATAATTTTACAACGCTCCACTAGGTCAAAAAATCAAAAATAATAGTAATTAGCTATTGTTTAATATAATCCTTTCACATGGTAAGAACAATCTCTTCACATCGGACATGAGTATTTTTTTACAAAATTTAAATGATGAATCTTTTTTCTGCAAAATATAAACTTATGGGTCAAGTTTTACATAAAAAAAAAAAAAATTGAAATCACAACTTGGAAATTAATACCCTACTTTTTTGGAGAATTTGAAATTTCGAATCATGATTCGAAAGTAAAATTAAAGTTTTGTTAACATTTCACAAATAAAAGCTGATTTCAAATCAAAATTTCAAATTTGAGCCCCAAATCCTATGGCCAAACGTCCACTTTTTTGACTTCTTAAATTATAAGATTATTTTGTGAATCGCTCTATGGAATATATGCTAGCAATCATGTTGCTAAATCCTTTTACCCAAATTAAAACTTTTTACCCAAATTAAAGGAGCTGAATAAATCTCAGATAGACTTCTATTTTGTGTTTTTGGACCATTTGCTAAAGAACAAACACTTTAGAGGGATAAAGTTATAGTCAATAGTTTTAGAGATGAGCAATAATAACCCCATAATATGATAGAGTTTAACCTCTACACATGGCAGGTAAGGGTGTCAACCGGTTCGGGCTAACCGGTTTTAACCGGTAACCGGACCGGTTAAACCGGAACCGGAACCGGTAGAACCGGTTAACCGGTTCCGGTTAACCGTTTAATATCTTGGTTAGGTTCCAATATTTTAGGAGCCGAACCTGGTTAAGTAAAATCGGGAACCGGACCGGTTAAACCCAAGTTTAACCAGGGTGAAAATTAAAAAAAAAAAAAAAAAAAAAAAATGTTGGGCTGTAATAATGGACCGTTGGCAACGGTCCATTTGCAAAATGGCTGCTGCCAAACGGCCATTTTGTTAATTTTTGGCCCCCAAATTTTTTTTTTTTTAACACTTTAACCCATCCCCCACCCCTATATAAACCCTTCTTCATTTTCATTTTAATTCACACCAATTCACTCTTCTTCATCTTTCTCTCAAATCTCAATCTCTCAATTATAATTATTTTGCAATAACTAGCCACAAAGTCTTATTATAGTTTCAACTTTCAATTATTAATTTTGCAATTATAATATTGTTGGTGGAGTTGGTGATTTTGCAACAATCCGAAGTAGCTTTGGTGGATTTGCAATTCTAGCCGCCTTGACTTTGCTGTGGAAATTAATCCGCAATTTGGTACCTTCGTTCCAACTCTATCTTTATTTTTCGCAATTTAATTTACGCAATTTAATTTACGCAATTTAATTTACGCAATTTAATTTGTTGTAATTTATTTTCTTGTGATTTATTTGATTGTGATTTAAATTAATTCTATTTAATAATGTCAAAGAGATTAAGACGTGGTGCTTGCGTAGTAGTAGTCGTATTGTTAGAGGTGCGCTTAATGAGGAAACATTTGTGGAAGAAACACCTAATGTAGGTATTGATGTTGGTGGAAATAATCCACTTTTAGGTCATGAGGCAATGCAACAACATTTTACCGACACTTTTAATGAAGACTTAAACGATGATGATGAAACACAACCCCCCGAAAATCCCATAGAGATACATGTCCGCACAATCACATACACAAGACAAACCGCCTAGAACTCGTAAGCCAACAGCTAAAATTTGGAAATTTATGACTAAGAAATAGGAAAGCCAATCGGCTACATGTAACATATGTGGACAAGTATTTAGTTTTAAGCAAGGAAGCTGGTAAGGATGGTGGAAGCATACACTAAATTCTCATACGAGAACCAAACATATGGATGCTTGGGGAGAGCAAACGGGTTCAAATGTGGGGGGATTCAAATGACGATAGACCCACGAACCGGTAGAAATTTTAAGTATGACAAGAAAAAGAACGCGTAGAAATAGCTAAAATGGTAGCTTATGATTGTTTACCATTTTCCTTTCCCTCGGGTTTGGGGTTTGTTACTTACATTCAACGTTGTTATAATCCGTTATTTGAGGGTATTCCTAGAAGTACTTGTAGAGCCGATGTTATAGATTTGTTTAAAAAATATAGATTTTATTTGCGCCACGTATTTAATTCTTTAAATTGTAATGTTTGTCTTACCGATTTGGGTCTTAGTATTAACCATTTAGATTTTTTTGCTATTACATGTCATTGGGTTGATGACAACCGGGTTATGCAAAAAAGAATTATAGCTTTTTTATATGACGAAGGAAAAGGTCGTCACGATGGAAAATTTTTAGCCGATTCAATGTCTACTATTATGAGATTTTTTAACATTTATAGAAAAACACTTTGTATTGCTTTAGATAATGCTTCTAATAATACAAAGGCGGTTGGTCTTTTAAAAAAAGAAATAAACCCTCCTCTAAAAATATTTTTCATGTAAGATGTAGTTGTCACATTTTAAATTTAATTGTTAAAGATGGTCTTGAGCATTTTGATGATTCTCGTTCAAAAAGTTAGAAATCTTTGTTGCGTTTCTTTTTTGTAATGCTAATAGGGGAAGAATTAGAGATTTTAAGAATGCTTGTGTGGAAAATAACCTTAGACCTAGGAAAATTCAAATAGAAATTGAGACTAGGTGGAACTACACTTACATTATGCTACAACAAGCATATGAGTATAGGATTCCCATACAACAAGTTCACAACAAATATAATACCGATAGTCAGGATTGGTTAAATTTTATGCATTGGGAAGATGTTAAAGAATGTATTGAACTCTTAGAAAATTTTAATAATGCAACTCTTGCTTTTTCTAGACAATTTTATCCCACGGTAATCGAATTGAATTTTAGCCTACTTAGCGGAAATAGCTAGAGTTTTACAAGAGTATAAACATAAACCCGATTATCAAGTGGCTATTTTTGAAATGATAATCAAATTTAAGAAGTATTTTTTTCCCATCCCAACTTTATTTATATTGGGTTCCTTTTAAATCCTTGTTTAAAAGCTGTCTTATACTAAAAATTTGGTTAGTCAAATTTATACATTTTTAGAAATTGAAGCGGGAACTCAACCATCTTTAGTCAAGCCGAACTCGCTATTGATGATGAGTTTAGAAAAGTTTTTACTCATTATTCTAGTTTGGAAGAACGTGCAAGCACCCGTTGCTCCACGCCCTACTACTTCTCAAAGTAGCAAAAAGGGCTTGTCGGGTTTAAAAGTTTTACATTCACAAACAACTTCTTCTTCTACCGCAAACTTTGATGAATATAATTTTTATTTGATGCACCCAAATGTAGATATCAACCAACCGGATGAGGTGGACGTCTTAGCATGGTGGAAGAAGTACAAGGCAAGCTATCCGGTACTTTCAAGAATGGCTCGAGATATCCTTACGGTTCAAGTATCAACCGTGGCTTCGGAGAGCGCATTTAGCCAAGGAAGACAAAGCAAATTGGAGACCATAGACATTCATTATCCGGCTTTAGCTTGCAAGTACTAGTGTGCATTCGAGATTGGATTAGATCGGAGCGACGCAACCAAAACTCGAAGCGGAGGAAGGCGAAGAGGAAGAAATTGAAGATTTGATAGCTAGTGGACCGGACCAAATGGAAGACTTTGAAGATATTTCCATGACCGAATATGATGTGGGGGAAATTAACGAAATGGTTCAAAATTGGTGATTTTATTATTCTACTATTTTTGTACAACTCATGTATTATTTGCAAGTTAAAAAAAAAATACAACTTGCAAATAAATGTTATCCAAGAATGAATAAAAATATGGCTCATTGAGCTTACTTCTATTTACTTGTGTTCATATTTTTACTTTTATTAAGTTAGGAATATACCTAAAATATACTAAGAATATACTTATAAGTATATTAAGTTATATAGTATACTTAAACATATATAAGTATATATAGTATATACTATATATAAGTATATATAGTATATAAGTAAGTATATATAGTATATATATTAAGTTATACATATATTTAGTATATATATTAAGTATATATAGTATATATGTATATATAGTATATATATTAAGTTATACATATATATAAGTATATATGTAAGTTATACATATATATATATGTATAACTTAATATATATACATATATATATATATATATTAAGTTATACATATATTTAGTATATATATTAAGTATATATAGTTATACACATATTTAGTATATATATTAAGTATATATAGTATATATAGTATATATAGTATATATATATATATGTATATATATTAAGTTATACATATATTTAGTATATATATTAAGTTATACATATATATAGTATATATATTAAGTTATACATATATATAAGTATATATAGTATATAAGTATATATATATATTAAGTTATATATATATATAAGTATATGTAAGTTATACATATATATGTATAACTTAATATATATATAGTATATATATTAAGTTATACATATATTTAGTATATATAGTATATATAGTATATATGTATATATAGTATATATATTAAGTTATACCTATATATAAGTATATATAGTATATATAGTATATATATTAAGTTATCCACATATTTAGTATATATATTAAGTTATACATATATTTAGTATATATATTAAGTATATATAGTTATACACATATTTAGTATATATATTAAGTATATATAGTATATATAGTATATATAGTATATATAGTATATATGTATATATATTAAGTTATACATATATTTAGTATATATATTAAGTTATACATATATATAGTATATATATTAAGTTATACATATATATAAGTATATATAGTATATAAGTATATATATATTAAGTTATACATATATATAAGTATATGTAAGTTATACATATATATGTATAACTTAATATATATATATATATATATATTAAGTTATACATATATTTAGTATATATATTAAGTATATATAGTATATATAGTATATATGTATATATAGTATATATATTAAGTTATACCTATATATAAGTATATATAGTATATAGTACATATATATAGTATATATATTAAGTTATCCACATATTTAGTATATATATTAAGTATATATAGTATATATGTATATATATTAAGTTATACATATATTTAGTATATATATTAAGTTATACATATATATATAGTATATATATTAAGTTATACATATATATAGTATATATATTAAGTTATACATATATATAAGTATATGTAGTATATAAGTATATATACTATATATATTAAGTTATACATATATATGTATACGAAAAACACTATTCGTATTCTTGACTTCTAACATTGCTAAAAGCTGTTAGTCAGTAAATATTTAAACTTTAATTATAAAGTTGTATAACATATGTAAATATACCTACAATATACAAATAAATACTATAATATATATATATAATACAAAAAACAAAAAAAAAACATATTTTAAACACTCCAAACCGACGGTTCCGGTTTGGAGTTTAAAAATAAAACCGAACCGGTTAAACCGGAACCGGTTAAACGATTCGGTTTTTTAACCGAACCGGCCGGTTCCTTAACCGGTTCCATAACCGGTTCCGGTTGGAACCGGTTGACACCCTTAATGGCAGGTGTAAAAAAAGAATTAATGTCAGGTAACTAAAAGATTACTTCACATAATTGTAATAAAAATGGGATGAGTAACTATTGAAAATAAATAAAATTACCTACTAGAACATATTAAAACACACCAATAATATAAATATTGTCTATACTATTAACGCATATTTGAGTTAAATCCATTGCAAAATGCTTCATCAAAAAATTAGAAAGAAAAATAGTAAGAAGTAGAACAAGAAGGAAGCCAAAAGAGACAGTGACAGAAGTGGAAGTTGATTAGCAGTTTCAGTAAAAGTCAAAAGATCTAAATCAGTCAAAGGCAGGTATGCAGAAGACTGACACAATTTTTTTGCACCGTATTATACCAAATATAGTAATCCAAACGTAAGGTATACGAGGGGCAAGCGTAACGAACTACTATATCACTTTGAAACACATATCACTAGTCTTATTTTGACCCCTCAAACATATCTCACTTGACAATCCTTACTTCCGAAGGAAGAAGATGAAGCCAAGCTAGTTTTACCCCTTTAACTGTAAGACGTACGCAAAGAGGGATGATTGTTATTGGTTTCATGTTATACCTGTCCTGCAAATAGCAGCGAAACTATAAGAAAGTATAGAAATGACAACTAAAAATTTAATATTTGGCAATAACTTAATTTTATTGGTGGCAAATGAATTTTTTATTGCCAAAGAATTTAATTTTGTTGTCATAATACCAAAAAAAAAATTGTTGCGCGTTGTTTCAATAACAACAGTTGGGAAAAGTTTATGCAACAATAATCAATCTATGGCAACAAAAAAATTTGTTGCCAAATATATTTTTTCTTGTAGTGAAAGAGATTAAAAATGTAAACATATAGGTCAAGAGAATTCTATAGTTTATGAATATGCAATTTTTCTGTTTTTACCATTTCGTACGGTGCGACATTTCGGTTAAGGGATTCAATTCAACCTCTTTATTATGGATTGCCAAGTTTATTCAATTTATGACAGTGGAATACTAGCCAACAGTGGCAGCCGAAACATAGTACTGTTTTCTAGTATTCAATCAAACTTGTCTCTTTCCTAGTTTTCAGATATTTTTTTATTGTAAGATTCTTGAAAATAGAAAATAACAGCAGATCCCCAATTATCACTATAAAAAAATGAGTAATTTGTAAAGGTTGAAACTTACAATTTGCGGGATGTATCTTCCGCTAGCAAATAGTGGAGGCTAAATCTCTGCGAATTGCAACTTTCAACCTCCCGCAAATTACCGAGTTTTTTATAGTGTGTTGTTAGGAAAAATAAAAGAAAAACAGATAAAGTGAAAATTAAGCCTCCTATTGCATAATAGGCGGTACATGGATTTCAGTCTGGCCGCGGCGCTACCTTAAATTTAAAAGACTATTTTTGTTGTTTTGCCTTTTGTGTGGACTTTGCCAACCGTTTTGTTCTTCTTTAATTTTTTTCTGCCGTTTTCAAAACTTCCTCTCAAGGGAAAGATATTTAATATAATATTAACTTGTTTTTGCGTTGATAAATGACAGCAAGGTTTTATATATATTTTTTTCTCTATATACTTATCCTGCACTATCAATCACTACAGAGAGAATCCCATGCTGATGCACCAACAGGCAACAGAAGGCTTAGTCAGCTCAAATGTCGGGAGAGTTAACTTAGTTTCTTGTCTTCAAGGCACATCGTTTTATTTAATTCTTATGATCGTACATCATTTAATTTTTTCTCAGGAAAAGGGTCAAATTTTTTCATTTAATTTGTAGTTCGACTTTTGATCTAATATATTTTCTGGAAAAAACGTCTTATTTTTAACCTTGATACATAATAAAACGTTAACCTCTAGGGCAAATTTTGAACCATAATCAAAAGTTAAAGGAGAAAATTTGAATCTCCTTTCTCGAAGAAATTGGACATGTGAAATCTACACATTTCAACTAGAGCTCCATTAATGCAACGGAATATAAGAAAAGACTTGCTTAACGACAAAGATATAAATTAATCAAAAGTGTAATGTGCGACAAAATTAAACAATTTCACGTAGTATAGAGGAAAATTTTGAATTTTTCCCCTTTATTCTGTGAGCCCATTTGGTTTAAATGTTTAACTGCTTGAAATTAAAGTAGGTGATAAGCACATTCAAGCGTTAAAAAGTAACTTTAATTTTAAGTGTTATTTTTAACTTTATAAATACATAGTTACCTAATTGGTTATTGTGCTTCGTAAATAAAACAACTGTTGATAAACAGTTTTTTGTTAATATGACGTTAATATCTCTTCAGGCTATATATATATAATTTTTTAAAAAAAAAAAAAAAATTTAGAGTATGTTTGCATAGAAAAGGACAAGCATGAGAAATGAAATAAGAGTGAGTGAGAGTTTTCATTGTAGGAATGATATTCTGGGAATTACAAAAGAAAAAATATTATAATAAACAATAAAAATCCTGATCAAATAAAACGAAATATACTTAATTATATATTGAAAAAAAATTAATGATGATTAACTTAATTATCACTTCTGGTTGATTTTGGTTCATAGACTTTACTTACATTTTTTTTGTTCATTAAATGCATAAATTGAACTTCTCGCATTCTTTTTCTTGGTACGATTTTATGAGCAACTTCGATGATCGAGCTTGAATATGAGGTATGAGTCAAATCATAATAAAGAAACGTTTGATGGATGTACAATTCCTAGCGAAAAATCATAAATATTAAAAATACATAGAGTGATCAAACAACCCTTCTTGCGCCAACGAGTGAAACCGAACTTATAAACTTACTCAAACACTATAGGCTCTGTGTTGATACTTAATTCATGCCTGGTATATGTCTTGAATATTCTGCCCTATTTTTCTATTGAAACTGAGATCCTGTGGCTTCTATAGGGACGAGGCCATGACACACAGTAGTTAAGGCGGTGGTTATCCATGACTAGACATGCATGAGGAAAGTATATTGTTATTGGTTTTGTGTAGTGCATGGTGGCAGCACAACTACCGTGTAATTTATAGGTATATTATACATTTGGACATTATCCACCAATGACAGTCGAAATTTACTGTTTGGTTTAAAGAATTGTGAGTATATACTACTCCTATTAGTTTTCTGAACTTGTGGCACTGGCATGGTGGCATGTGGTGCACAGAGTTCATGTGCATATATACTAGACTAGAAGAAGAATGTCGGAATATACATTACCCACCAATGACGTACGTCCAAACTTACAGATATTTGCAGATATGACTCGTTTGTTGGATAATTCTTGAAAATACCAACCCACCCAGCCCATCCCCACCTAGTGTTGATTAGTCCTAATAAAGAAAAAAGAATGACAGACAATCTGAGGCCAATTATTGCATAATGTGATAGGTGGTAGATTTTATCTAGCCGTCATCTTAAAAGACCATTCTACTGATCACATTTTTTTGTGTGCTTCGCTCATTGCTGTATTTATTATAAACACACCGTATTGTGAATGTTCATTTAAATATCCAGTTTACTGAATAAACTTGCAATTGGATAAACTTACAATTAAGCAGGTAGCTTGCAGGTAGCTTGCAGGTAGCTCAAGCAAGCAGCTTTCTAAAAAGCCTTGCAGCAGCTATCTCAGACTTGCAATCAAGCAGGCAGCTTCTGAAAAGCCTCGCAGCAACTTCCTGAAAAGACTCGCAGCAACTTCTTTTCCTCTATAAATAGGAAGTCAATTCGGTTCATTTATACATCAGTTCAAAGTCGAATAATATATCAGTCTCTCTATATACTTGTCTCCAATGTATTTACTTTATAATCTTTATTTTATTACAGTATTCAACTCTTTTTTTTCTCTTCATTTTAAAGTATCAAACTTCCTCAACTCCTAAGGATATTTCAACATTATTAATTAACATGACACATGCAACTTTAATAAAAATATGTATACTTAGTTAACAAAAAATATTTGAGTATTGTTTGAAGGTTAATTTGACGTGAATAACTTATATCTAAGTCCAGGTTTAAAAAATTATTTATAAAACTATCTCAAACAATTTAAAATTCTTAAAACCAAAAAAAAAAAAAAGCATCATATAAATGAGAACTAATAGAGTAAGCTTGGAGAAGTACTCAAGGTCAACATTCTATGTATGATCCTTGGGCCTAATTAACCTTAGCAAAAAATTAGGGAAAAAGACATACAATGGCCAACAGGCCAAAGAAATCTCACATTCGGCTCACATTTGGGCCTAATACCGTGAGCTCGCCGGCCGGCTCAAACTATTCCCAAGCGCTGGCCTGCCTAGCAGCCCAAACGCCTTTAAAAAAAAAAAAAAACACTTTCTGTGGCGACTATAGTTGCCACTAAAAGTCCGCTGCAAACAAAAGGACTACTAAAGATCAATTTTTTCTTTTTTTAGTGGCAATTAAAAAAGTCTCCACTAAAGGTTAAAATTCATATTGAGCATTCAACAAATGTTTCAAAACATGCATAATATGTGTATACTTATACAGTGATTGAACTTTCAAAAAATATTCCAAAACATGTATAATATGTGTATATTTATACGTTGATTGAGCCTTCAAGGAATATCTTAAAACATGTGTAATAATACTTATGATACCTTTTCTATACATATACAGTCGGGATACATATTCTATACAACAATGATACATTTTATATATTAAAGTAACCATCATCGAAAACTTAACAAACTAAAATATATTAACTACAAACTAATATAATTAGTAAGTATACGTTAATTATACATTTATTAAACATAAATTATACATTAATTATACATTTTTACACACATATTATACAATAATGATACAGTTTCTATACGTATAATACATTTTCTATACATATACAGTAGTGATACATATTCTATACAACATTGATACGGTTTCTATACGTATATGTATGATATATTTTTTATACGTATGATACACTTTCTATACATGAATGATACAGTTTATATACATATGCTGGAATTATATATACACTTTCTATACAAGAATGATATAGTTTATATACACTTTCTATACAAGAATGATACAGTTTATATACATATGCTGGAATTAGATATATACTTTCTATACAAGAATGATACATTTTCTATACTTATGTATGGAATATGTATAATATGTGAATCATTAGTGTATAATCAATGTATAACTAATGTATAATATGTGTATGATTAGTGAGTATACGTTGATGATACATTTATTATACACAAATTACACAACAATGATACAAACCTATGATACATTTTCTATAAATAGTTGATCTTTAGTGGCTTTTACGAAAAAAAAAAAAAAGATCTTTAGTGGGGACTTTGTCCTAGCAGACTTTTAGTGGCGACTAAAGTCACCACAAAAGGTCGCGCTGGCTTGACTTTAGGTTTGGAGAAACATGGGCCATCCGGTGGAATAGTTTGGGCCCGGCTGGCCCTTTATGTCCTTTGCCCAAAAAATATCCCAATTTATTGTTACGCTCTAGCCCAATTTGGCATTTTAGAGGGGGGAAAAAAAAAAAGAATTGGCAACTATAGGCGGAAATTGAAATTGAAAAATTACCGCAGTTGCTCGCTGGATGCAGCTTACCGGGACCATCTGTAGTTAAGGCCCTGATTTTTCAGCTTAGTCCCATAGATCTCAAGTTGAAGTGGCTAAACTTACAAAAATTTATAAACTTGATTATGTATTAAATAGGGTCGGCTAAAAAACGGATATCTGTGGACGTTTTCCCCTTTCTTTAAAGGGAAAAAAATATAACTGGGTAGTAGTTTGAAAATATTTACAAAAGTGTAGCAATATTATTTGATTAACATACGTAACAATTGCATTCAGTAAGAGAACTCTTCATGTTCCAAAATTTTAGGGAATGTGGTGCCAGTTTGTCGCTCAACTCCACAAATGAGTTTTCCGTTGTCTTTTATTTTTCTTCTAAAAAATGATTTTGCCATAAATAATAATTTATAATAAATGTGATCTTCCTATTTTTTTGCTCATAAGATATCTTCTGTAACTGCTTCTTATACGGTTTCTCCTCTTTAGAAAAATTGTATATAAAATAACATTCGTATAATTTTGTTATACATTGTAGAATACATATCATATACCTAATAAATCTTATTATACCTTATGCAATTATTCCTTATATATTAATTGTCTCTCAGTTGTTTATTTTGAAATGTATTTACTGGATATTTTTCTTTACAATAGTTGTATTTTTTAAAATTCTTAATAAGTCTTCCTTTTTCATGTTAGTCACATGTTTATTATATAATGTGAATGCTCCGGTTATAATAATGACATATGTAGTGTGTCATAGTAGCTATATGTCTCTATATTTGTAATAGTGCTTGCATACACATATCATAATCTATTTTTTTCCCCCTAACCTTCGCCATGTGCAAATCCTCGAGAATTAGCATCAATCAAAAATACAATGTATACGGTTTCTCCTCTTCAGAAAAATTGTTATATATAAAATAACATTCGTATAATTTTGTTATACATTGGAGAATACATACATATACCTAATAAATCTGATTATACCTTGTACAATAAATTTTATACCTTGTATAATTTTGTGTGTGAACTAATAATATTTGTACATGCAATTATTCCTTATATATTAATTCTCTCTCAGATGTTTATTTTGAAATGTATTTGCTGGATATTTTTGTTTACAATAGTTGTATTTTTTAAAATTCTTAATAAGTCTTCCTTTTTCATGTAAGTCACATGTTTATTATATAATGTCAATGCTCCGGTTATAATAATGACATATGTAGTGTCTCATAGTAGTTATACGTCTCTATATTTGTAATAGTGCTTGTATACATATATCATAATCTATTTTTTTTCCTAACCTTAGCCTTGAGCAAATCCTCGAGAATTAGCATCAATCAAAAATACAATGTATACGGTTTCTCCTCTTCAGAAAAATTGTTATATATAAAATAACATTCGTATAATTTTGTTATACATTGGAGAATACATATCATATACCTAATAAATCTTATTATACCTTGTACAATAAATTTTATACCTTGTATAATTTTGTGTGTGAACTAATAATATTTGTACATGCAATTATTCCTTATATATTAATTGTCTCTCAGATGTTTATTTTGAAATGTATCTGCTGGATATTTTTCTTTACAATAGTTGTATTTTTTAAAATTCTTAATAAGTCTTCCTTTTTCATGTAAGTCACATGTTTATTATATAATGTGAATGCTCCGGTACAATAATGACATATGTAGTGTGTCATAGTAGTTATACGTCTCTATATTTGTAATAGTGCTTGTATACATATATCATAATCTATTTTTTTTCTCCTAACCTTAGCCTTGCGCAAATCCTCGAGAATTAGCATCAATCAAAAAGGAAAAATGGAAATGAGAGATGAGATGAGGAGTGCCATATGTGTATTGGTTGAAGAAGAGAGAGAAGTGAGAAAGATAAATATTTATCAATTAAAGAAAGATAATGATATAATAAATAGGGATTTATCCCTTAAAGAATGGAGATATATAATTATAAAGAATAAGCATAAGCATATATAGTCAAATCCCTAATTTAGGGGGATCTTTTTCGTATAAGATCCTTTTAAATGGGGCATAAAGGTATAAGATTTGTCATTTTCGAAGGACTTTAAAGTAGTGCTAATTATGTTTCAAAATTTGAAAGCTTGACATATGATGTTATTTTCTCTTCTTTAAATGAGAATCCTGAGGCCCATCAGCTGGGCTAGAGAAAGGAGAAATTTATATGATTTGTCACGCTCTAAGAGTTATAAACATAATTAGCACAACTCTTAAAGTGGAACGAAAATAGTAGTTTTTATTACTTTTGGGTATACTTACTTACGTCATTTACTCCACTAAATCAGTGAGAATTGCGAAAGTTATTCCATTAAATCAGGGATCCACAATTATTCTCTTAATATTTTATCTTAATTATATTTTTCAATTCATTTTTTCTTTCTTCTTTAATCAATACACCCAATTATCTCAATTTTTTTTTGGTTCGATTATACATATGGTATAAATATATTTAGTGAAAATACCATGTATACTTATGATATACATATATTTTTGTGAAAATACCATGCATATTTATGGGATAAATATGTTATCCCATAAATATGCATGGTATTTTTGAGGAGGCACAAGAACCAATTCTGCCAAACCAATGGATATTTTTGAGGGGTCCTTTCAATTATATAACTGTTATATAAGGTATATACACCATATGTATACAAGATTTTCCCGAGGTTAACGGGAACACGTGACCCCCTTCTAATAGGCTGGGTCCGCCTTTGGGTATGGTTGGAAATACTTGATACAAAGTAAAAGTCGATGAGGAGGTTGCAATTCATCCCTACAAGAACGCATCCAAATTTCCTTTTGTTATTGAACGGGTATGATATGGCTTGAATTCATTGGAAACACCCAAACGATGTTATACACAAAATTTGAGGAAGATTAGAGGTGATTTGGATTCAAACATTAGACCTAAGATATATCACTTTGACGTGTGTATATCATATATATCATACACAATTCTATTTATCATCGACGTCACTGCGACATGTGTATATCACATTGTATATCATGTGTATGTCACACAGATTTTCATTGATATACAAGATACCCAGAGATAACCGAATATATAATTGGATATACATTGAATACATGGTGATATACACGGGATACGGTGAGGGATAAACAAATTGAGTTGTGTTCAACCTCGAATGCCTCAAATCATCTCCAAAATTGATATTCAAGCTCCTTAAAGATGTTTCCAACAAAATTTGATATTTCTAAGATAGAATCAGAGTCCTTATCTACATGAAGAAATGAAGATACAACAACCTTATTTGAAATATACTTCCTTTCTATTGTTTTTCGAAATTTTAAGGTAAAATTTTTGAGAAATCTGGAAAACACCCAAATTTTTGTAATGACTTAAAGATTCTGATATAATGATAGAGAGAATGGGGGAAATATTTGAAAGATTTCGGAAAAGTAATAGGATAAAATCTACAGAAGAGAGAGAGGGAGTTCAAATTTGAATCTATTTTAGCGGGAGACTTTACTGGTTATGCTATACAAAAATTGTAGCAAAAAAACATGGATATGGGTTACCGCTGTATGCGGTAAAAATCGGGTAAAGTTTGTCCGGTGCGAACCGGGGTAGGTAAAAGGAAGAAAAAGAACGATAGTGTTTGATCCGAAGAAGCTTCGCATAAATTCGTTGTATCCGGAGATAACTCCTCAGCGTGGTTGGTCCGTTATCCGGTCCTTACATGGTCGAGTTGATCGTGGCCGTTTGCCCGGTTCGAATATAGCGGAATCAGTCGTGGCCGTTAGTCCGGTTCCTTTGTGACCATTCTGATCGTGGCCGTTGGTCCGGACAATCAGTTATTCACCCTCCACGTGTGGGAATCTTGTTGCCACCTGCTTCGACACGCGGTCGTACGGGTGTCGGACCGTACGACCTAATCTTATCCATATTAGGTTTTCTTTATCCTAAAAGGGCCTCATGATGTATAGAAGGCCCATATAGAGGAAAACTATAAATAGAGTCATTCCTCACTTTTTGGGGTTGGCTTTTCGCATCCAAGAACTTTGTACTTTGAATATATATATATAAAAATCTCTCTCTCTTTGGTTTCCGAGACTTTGGTCCGGTTTTTCGTCCTTTGAACAATTCATTGAATCACTTCATTCAAACATTGCTTGGAATATACATAAGATCTTAACTTAAACATATAATCCCTAATATCATTATCCGCTTTTTTAGCACACCAACTCATATTTAGACCATTTCATAAGCGAAATATACATATACATCTTTGTTCACCAAAAAATAGATTAAAGTGCCACATATCCTATACCTCATTTACAAATTCAACTTATTATCCGATTTCGGGGTAAAATAGTTTGGCGCCCACCGTGGGGCTAGGATTATTGTGGTCTTTGATCTCGCTCTACTCGCTCATACAAAGATTTCAGTTCTGCTGTTCGTCACTGCGAAAACGGACGAAATGGCTAACAACGGAGAATCTGGTCACGTCAACAACGAAATTGTGGCCGAAAATGATAACATCGGGTTGCAGGAGTTGCCAGTGAATCCCGTCGCTCGAATCTCCGTCGATTCGAGGGAGGGCCTCAACCGATGTAATACTCGTGAACCAGGAGAACGCCGCTCATCCGGCCACTGATCCTTTAAATACTTTTAATTTTGTCACTTTGACTCGGGCACATGGCCAGAAAGCGCCAAATGCCCCAGATGATATTAATTTGCGTCTTATTTTTGAAATGTTGCAGGAACAAAGAGCGACTATTCTTGAGCAAGGAGTGGCGATAGCCCAATTGCAGAGCAAGAAGGATGAAACGACTCCGGGAAGAAGTAAGGGTGCTGCCGAACCCCGGAGAGAAGAAGCTCGAATGGTCGAAAGCAATGGGTCCGGAGCAGGATCATCTACCGAGGTATTGAGGATGCTCGAGACGTTGGCAAAGCGGGTGGACTCAACCGAGAAAAGGGTCGAGACCTATAATTCTCGGGTGGACCGCACCCGGGGGCTCCTCCCATTCTAAAGGGGCCGGATTCGAAGAGGTATATTCAGAGGCCCTTTCCTCCGAGCGCGGCTCCGAAGTTAATCCCAAAGAGGTTCAAGATGCCGGATATCCAGAAATATGATGGCACAACGGACCCTCAGGAACACGTGACCTCATACACCTGTGCTATAAAGGGCAATGATGTTGAAGAAGACGAGATTGAGTCCGTATTGCTGAAAAAGTTCGGGGAAACGCTGTCAAAAGGGGCACTAACTTAGTATGACCATCTGCCCGAGCATTCAATCACTTCTTTTGAGATGCTCGCAGATGCGTTCATAAAGGCTCATGCCGGAGCCAAAAAGGTCCAGGCCCGTAAGGCGGATATTTTTCGGATAGCCCAAAGGGACAATGAGTTACTACGGGAGTTCGTCAATCGTTTCCAAAGG
Source organism: Lycium ferocissimum (assembly GCF_029784015.1). Classification (NCBI taxonomy): domain Eukaryota; kingdom Viridiplantae; phylum Streptophyta; class Magnoliopsida; order Solanales; family Solanaceae; genus Lycium; species Lycium ferocissimum. Next base: position 15,825,145 of record NC_081348.1, read on the forward strand.
GAACGGATGGAACTCCCACCGGTTCCGGAAGAATGGGCTGCACAGGCATTCACCAAAGGGCTTAATCCCCGGAGTTCGACGGCCTCGTTCAAACTGAAGGAAAATTTACTGGAATACGAGGCAGTGACCTGGGCAGACGTACACAACAGATACGAGTCCAAGATTCGGGTGGAGGATGATCAGCTCGAACTTCCGCCGGGCCCGGTAAACCTAAGTAAAGGATCTGAGAGGATTAGAAAAAATTACGACCCGGAGACACGGCCATCGAGGGAAAGATACCGGCCATATTCTCAATCAGAGAAAACAAGCTTCAGACCGGAAAAGTCGAGGTCTGGCCCCGGTCAATTCTCCGGAGGAGATAGAAGAACGAGAGAGTCCATCGAATAGCCGAGGGTTGTCGTTCAGAAGTGATCTTTGGAAGTTCGGTAACTAACAGGGACCCACCGAGAATATCAGAATATAACTTTAGCATCAACACCTCGGACCTTGTCTCGGCCATAGGCCGCATTCCGGAAGCAAGGTGGCCGAGACCATTGAGGTCGGACCCCGGCCAACGGGATCCGAGCTTGGTTTGTGAATACCATGGAACTCACGGTCACAGAACTGAGGACTGTCGCCAACTAAGAGAAGAAGTGGCTCGCTTACTGAAAAATGGGCACCTTCGTGAGTTCCTAAGTGAGCGGGCAAAAACCCACTACAAAGAGAGGGAGTCGAGTAAACGATTGAACCGGAGAGCCTCAACATATAATCAACATGATGATCGGGGGTACAGATGCTCCCAGAGGGCCGGTAATGAAACGCGCCAAGGTTTTCACTGTTCGTGAAAAGCGCAGCCGGGATTGTATACCCGAGGGCTCCATCACTTTCAGCAACGAGGATGCAGAAGGCATCATTCAACCACACAATGATGCACTGGTAATTTCTATTCTTGTTTTTAAATCTCAGATTAAACGTATTCTAATTGACCCAGGTAGCTCGGCCAACATCATCCGATGGAGAGTGGTTGAACAGTTAAGGCTACTCGACCAGATCGTACCGGTGGCCCGGGTGCTTAGTGGATTCAATATGGCGAGTGAAACTACGAAGGGTGAGATTTCCCTGCCGGTCAACATTGACGGCACCATCCAGCAGACCGTGTTCTATGTAATCGAGGGGGACATGAAATACAACGCGTTGCTGGGTAGACCATGGATACATAGCATGAGAGCTGTGCCGTCTACGTTACATCAGCTGCTGAAATTCCCAACGCCGGAAGGGGTGAAAACCATCCGGGGAGAACAACCCGCGGCAAAAGAAATGTTCGCAGTCGAAGAATCGTCACCCCTACTTCAAAGGCCAGATCAAAAGGAAGGATCGTCCGGGGACAAGGATTCCAAATAGCAATTACCGTTAACGGGTCCAGCAACGGAGCAAAAAAGATTGGACCCGGGGCACGAAGAAGACGACTTCAACATACCTAGATCATTCGTCTTACCGACGAGTCGACGCGACAAAATCTACAATAGAGGAGCCGGAGCAAGTCATCTTGTTCGAATATCTACCGGACGAAAGGTATACCGGGCACGGGGTTAACCTCGGAGCTCGGGAACAAGTTAATTAAATTTCTTCAAGCTAATGCCGAGTGTTTTGCATGGTCGCATATAGATATGACAGGTGTGTCACCGGAAGTAACAACTCATAAGCTTAGTCTCGACGGGAGATTTTTCCCGGTGAAGCAAAAACGGAGGCCCATGGCAGAGTCAAAGTATGCCTTCGTGAAGGATGAGGTAGCAAAGCTTTTAAAAATAGACTCCATTCGGGAAGTAAAATACCCGGACTGGCTGGCTAACGTATTGGTGGTGCCGAAAAAAAGTAATAAATTTCGAATGTGCGTTGATTATAAGGATCTAAACAAAGCATGCCCGAAGGATTCGTTTCCGTTGCCCCACATCGATAGAATGATCGATGCGACGGCCGGGCATGAGATGTTAAGTTTTCTCGATGCTTACTCTGGGTACAACCAAATTCGAATGCACCCGGAAGATCAAGAGAAAACATTTTTCATTACCCGATACGGGACTTATTGCTACAATGTAATGCCTTTCGGATTAAAAAATGCCGGGGCAACCTACCAACGCCTAGTTAACGGAATGTTCGAAGAACAAATAGGAAAATCGATGGAATTTTATATTGATGACATGGTCGTTAAGTCCCTGGAAACAGAGGACCATTTAAAACATTTGCAGGAAACCTTTGACGTACTCCGAAGATATAATATGAAGCTCAATCCGGAGAAATGTGCTTTCGGTGTCCGGTCGGGTAAATTTCTCGGTTACATGGTGTCAAATCGGGGGATCGAGATTAACCCGGATAAGATCAAAGCAATCGAGGATATTGAGGTGGTAAATAACGTCAAAGGAGTGCAGAGGCTTACCGGGAGGATAGCGCACCGAGCCGGTTTATATCAAGATCTTCGTACAAGAGCCACCATTTTTTCTCCTTACTCAGAAGAAGAACGACTTCACATGGACGCCGGAGTGCCGTAAAAGCCTTACAAGAACCGAAAGAATACTTATCCGCCCTCCTTTGTTGCATACGCCGAAAGCGGACGAGCGGCCTTTTCTCTACCTTGCCGTGTCCGAGGTAGCGGTAAGTGGAGTTTTGGTCCGAGAAGAATCGGCACACAATTTCCCATTTATTATGTGAGTAGGACCTTGGGGGATGCGGAGTCCCGTTATCCCCACCTTGAAAAATTGGCATTAGCACTGGTAAGCGCTTCTAGAAAACTCAAGCCTTACTTTCAATGCCATCCGATATGTGTAGTGACCACTTATCCTTTAAAGAACATCTTGCATAAACCGGAATTATCGGGCAGGCTAACTAAATGGGCTATAGAAATAAGCGGGTACGACATTGAATATAGGCCCCGGACGGCCATCAAGTCACAAATCTTAGCCGACTTTGTGGCAGACTTCACCTCGGCCATGATCCCTGAGGTTGAGAAGGAACTCCCCGTCGCCCCGGGGAAAGCCTCGCGTATTTGGTCATTACACACGGACGGAGCCTCGAACCTTAGAGGTTCCGGGCTTGGAATCGTCCTTAAAACCACCGCCGGAGATGCAATCCGGCAATCCATTAGGACAGTTAAATTAACTAACAATGAAGCCGAGTATGAAGCTATGATTGCGGGATCGGAATTAGCTCGGAGCATGGGGCCGAAGTAATCGAAGCAAAATGCGATTCTCTCCGGTTGTCAACCGTGTGAATGGCGTCTTCGAAGTCAAGGATGAACAAATGCAAAGGTATCTTGAAAGGGTCCGGTCATACTTCACCGGTTCAAAGAATGGACCACGCATGTACCGAGGGAGCAGAATCGCGAGGCCGATGTGTTGGCCGCTTTGGGATCTTCGGTCAAGGGGAAGAAATTAACCCCGGGACCGTGGGTGCATTTGATGAACTCGGCAATAGATAACGGGCATGCTGAGATAAACACAATGGGTTTAACTTGGGATTGGCGCAACAAATACATTGACTATTTGCAAGATGGAAAGCTCCCCAATGACCCGAAGGAATCACGATCGCTAAGGATGAAAGCAGCATGGTTTTGCCTGGTGGACGGCCGATTATACTGTGCGGTCTTTCTTCGGCCCTTTGGCCAAATGTTTAGGTCCCGGTGAAATCGAGTACGTGATGAGAGAAGTACACGAGGGGACGTGCGGGAATCACTCCGGTGCGGAAGCCTTAGTCCGGAAAATCATTAGAGCCGGTTATTACTGGAACCGGATGGAGGAAGATGCGAAGAGTTTTGTCCGAAAGTGTGACGGATGTCAAAGACATGCTCCAATGATTCATCAGCCCGGGGAGCTGCTGCACTCGGTGGTATCCCCCTGGCCCTTCATGAAATGGGGAATGGACATTGTTGGTCCATTGCCATGGGCACCAGGTAAGGCTCGCTTTATTTTGTTTATGACCGACTATTTCTCGAAATGGGTCAAGCACAAGCCTTCGAGAAAATAAGAGAGAAAGAAGTTATTGACTTCATTTGGGACCACATTATTTGCCGGTTCGGCATTCCGGCAGAGATCGCCTGTGACAACGGCCCCCAATTCGTTGGTGGCAAAGTTAATGATTTCCTTGAAGGACTGAAGATCAAGAAAATTATGTCGACTCCGTATCATCCGTGTGCAAACGGGCAAGCGGAATCCACGAACAAAATGATAATTCAGAATCTGAGAAAGAGACTTGAAACGTCGAAGCACCACTAGAGGGAAATATTGCCGGAGGTGCTGTGGGCTTACAGAACCACATCAAAGTCAAGTACGGGGGAAACACCCTTCTCGTTGGTCTACGGGACCGAAGCCCTCATACCTGTAGAGGTCGGAGAGCCCAGTCTCCGGTTCAATTACACCACCGAGGAATCAAACGAAGAGGCCATGACCGTAAAACTCGATCTCACGGATGAGCTACGCGAGAACGCACTCATCCGAATCGCAGCCCAGAAACAAAGGATGGAAAGGCACTATAACCGGAGAGCTAACTTCCGACATTTCCAAATTGGGGACTTGGTGCTCCGAAAAGTTACCTTGAACACCAAAAATCCCAACGAGAAAAAACTGGGCCCGAACTGGGAAGGGCCATACAAGGTGACCGAGATAACGGGTAAAGGGTCCTATCAGTTGGAATCCATGGACGGGCAACGGTTGCGCAACAATTGGAATGTGGCTCATTTGAAGAGATACTACTGTTAAGGTATGAACCCTTTTATTTGATTCACTTACCTTTTCTTTTTTTGCAGGGAGCCGAGTGCCCGACGTAGTTAACTTGCTAGGTCTGAAAACACGTGTTGCACTCTTTTCCTTGGCTCGATTTTGTCCCAATGGGATTTTTCGACAAGGTTTTTAATGAGGCGACAAGTACAACGTGTTACTAAAGTAGGAATATGAATACCGGATAGTCGGGGGCAACACCCTACGGCCAGGGGCTTGATATTGCTTACCCGATTTCACAGTTCGAATAAGCACTAAGGGGCTATGAGAATACATTCCGATGTAAGGACCAAACGATCAAAAGTGAGTCGTGTCCCCCTAATATTCACTATGGTCGGAACCAATGCCGGACCTTCTGTATTAGGTTTTGATGTAAGGACCAAACGATCAAAGCGAATCGTGTCCGCCTAGAATTTGCCACGGCAAAAAAACAGAAGCAAACGGATAAAGTCCTCATATGATGTACAAGTACTTGAAGTTTATTGAAAAATTTAATTTTTACATTTCGGATTTATCTTCCTAGTAAAGTACTTTACCCCGAAAATCGGGCACCATTTTATCCGCATATCCGATTCCGGACACTATAGCTGAAATTCGGCAAAGGCAACAAGGTTATAGAAAACCGAGCCTAAATCTTGAATACCCCCGAATGGGGACTGCTACACCAGAATTTGTGTAAGCAGAGATTCAGGTATCCAAACCTAATCGAAATAAAAGAATAGCCACAAAATATCGGCCCTAAAAATGCCTAACGTGATTCGGAGACGTCTGAATTCACAAAGCATAAATAAGTCCCGCGGGCAAACTTCTCTATTCGATCCCGGATAAATCATACCGGATGAGATTAAAACTCTAATCATACAAGTCCGAAAGCGACTCCGATGTTCACTATCCTCGGGAAAGACCGGCAGTTTGAACAAGAATCATAACGAACATTCAAACAAAAGAATGGTCAACGGAAAGGATACGCTTTTTATATATACAAATCTTCTACACTAGAAAATTGCGAAAGTTCAAAATATTACAAAGACAAAACAAAAGAGAGTACAAGCCCTAGCCTATCCGGTATGACTGGAACCAGAATGCTCGGACTCTGTCCGCTCAGAGTCTTCGGAGTCGGAGTCAAGAGCCCTCTTGTCGCTTCTTCGCTCTTTTGCCTCTAGAATAAGGGCTGGGAGATCAGTAAAGCCACGTTCGGCTTCCTCGAGGGTGATCCTCCGAGATCTCCACCGCTCATGCTCCACTACAACTGTGGAGTATGCTTCAGCAGCTTTCACATTTTTCAAGGCTTCTGCCAAACCGGCTTCAGCCCGGCCAGCTTAACCAGGAATCCATTCCACTCTTCGTCGAGGATACTCCGGTATTGGTTGGCCGATTCAAGCTCGGCTTTAAGTATATCATTCGCCTCGACCGTCTCTCCGAGTCCGGTTCTTAGTTTATCACACATTCGAGCCCCCGTCCCTCGCTTTTTGCTCAAAAACCCTCATTCTCTCCGCATACTTAGTACTCTCGGATTCGAGTCGTCGGTGCCTCTCGGCCAAATTGGTGGCATCGTACTTAACCGAGTCGAGTTCTCTCGAGTTGGGAAATGGTGGTTTCGAGCTCGCTCGCTCGGGAAGAAAACCGAGTGTTAGCTTGACTAAGACCGATTTTCTCTCTTCCTCCGTGTCGGTTCCTCCGCACAACCCCCGACTAACTCATCCTTCAGTCGAAGGTTCTCAGCCTTCGTTACGTCAAGCTCGGGCTGAAGGTTGGCAAGGGACACTGCTTGGCTCAGCTCGTCTTCCTTTATTTGCAAAAGGTGCTGGAATTTCGCCGTCTCTCGACCCTGGGCATCCAGCTGGCCTTTGAGGTCATCAATCTCTTGTTGGGCCCGGATGAAGCCCTCGTTTACAAGCACCACACTCTGTCAAAAAAGCAAAAACGTTAAAAACCAGAAATTCGCATCAAGTTGTACAAGGCATGGGCTAGAAGACTTACCCGATTGCCCGCATGCATTCCTTCGTTAAGTAGACTCTGCCAATGGATTTCGACCATCTTTTGTCCGAATCCGAGACGAGGGGCGCCTTAAGTAGCTTGCCACCCCTACCGGATGAGATAAGAAACTGCAATCTTCAGGGACAGTAATCACTGCCGATCTGGTTCTCCTAGGTTCCACGCTAGGAGCCGGAAAGATGCTCACCAGGCTTTCCCTCGCACCGGAATCGGTAGATCGATTAGCTGCCCTCGTGACCCGAGGGATGGGAAGATGACCAAAACCGGCAGCCTCCCCGGTCGCAGGAGGAGTGTCCAAAAACATGTCATCCAAATTGTTTGACCTCGGAGCAGTGGGGGTGGTTGGAATAGCACCGGCACCCTCCGCAGAAGTAGAGGCTTCAAACCCGGCGACGGGGGGTCCTCACAGCAATGAACATTGTAAGATCCTCGGTGCCTCGGTGCCCGGTGCGGACTCGACTCTTGTCCCGGTTCCGAGTCGACTCGGAGTCCGGATCTTCGTGGTCTTTGCGGGGGAATCTCCTCGAAGACTCTTCACCTGTAATATCAACAAACTCAATAGACCTAAGAGGTGTTGGGTAAAGTATTTCTTCCCCACCTGGTAGCTGAGCCGAAGTGGAGGGTCTTTCCTCGGTTGAAGGGGGTGGAACTGCGGTTTACTCCTCCGGGACCGACTCAAAGGTGGGGGCCACACCGACCCTGCGAACGATCACATCGGACTCTTCTTCGTCTCTCAGTGACCGGACGACGCGCCTTGCCCTTTTTCTTCGTTTGTCTCCTCTATCCGAGGGTTTCCTTTGTTTTTGGGCAGCAGCAATAATTCTGGACGACCCGGCCGAGTCGAATGCCGATGTCGGCACAACCTGTTCTGCTGCAATCTCGGGTCTGGGATGAACTGAACCCTTCGGTAAACCTAAAATTGAAGGGGTTATGGATAACATTCGGATTAAAGAAAGGCAGACAGTACGTAATACCCGAATTCAAAGCGGTGTTACCATGATTTTGGGCAATCCATCGGCCACGAGCCAGGATTCCCCACGTCAACTCTTCGTGTGAATGCCGATCAAGGAGCCCCTCGACCCACTCGTTCATATGTGGAATGACCGGGGGTATCCATGCCACGGCTAACAAGAAGAAAAGGGGGAATGTAAGCGTGAAGGGTTAAATAAAGGAATATACGAGTAAGTTAATGAAGTCGGGATCAAGAAACTTACGGTTGTCGTTCCACTTTTTCGGGAAGGGCATGTGTTCCTCCGGGATAATATCCGAGGTTCTTACCCGAACGAAGCGCTCTAACCAGCCCCGGTCTCTGTCTTCGTCCATTTTTGAGAAAATCGGATTCCGGCCTCGCTTGGCTAATTTTATTACGCCACCCCGGAATCGCCTTGGAGAATAAAGGCGAATCAAATGTGCCATCGTGAATGGTTTCTTGGCGTTGTTGGCCAATAACCGGAGACAAGCTACCGTCCTCCAGATTATCGGACCAATTTGTGCAAGGGTCACATTATAGGTCCGACACATCTCCAATATGACCGGATCAATTTCAGGGTCGAGCTTGAGCGTGAAGGGATAAGTGTAAACGTATAAAAAACCCTCCCGGTGGTCGGTGATTGATTCATCCGGACCAGGAGCAAACACTTGTACCGACGATTGTCCCATCCGCAATCACCGGACTTGATCGAGCCTATCCTCGGTAATGGAAGAGGGATATCGTCTTACGTCATATCCTCTATCCGAAACTAGAGAAGGCTTCTCTGCTTCAAACTCTTTGTTGAAGTTGGGTTTGATCGGCACGATATCCAAAGCCGTAGGCTCGGCCACATTCTTTCCCTTCGGCTGAGACACCGGCTCAGCTCCGTGGGAGGAAACCGAGGGAATATCCTGGGAGGTGGTTTCAGTATTAGCAGACATTTGTGATGGGTGAGAGTTTGAAAATTTGATGAAAACTTGATAAAGGGATGAAGGTAAGAAGATGGGAACTGTGAAGTAAAGAAAACAAAGCACAGATGAAAAGACGATCAGCAAAGCGACACTAGAGTTGAACGGGTTCCTTGTAAAGCTGCTTTCAACGACGAATGTGGGTGACTAGATTAACGGAATCAACGATGAAGAAGAAGTTAGTGAAATGAGAATGAAGAACAGATGGAGTAAAGAAACTGAAGTGAAGATGGTGAAAATGAAGAAGTAAAAATGGAGGAATGAAGGCGGTAAAGGGCCTTATTTAGGCTTGGATCACACGGCGGTTACAAATCCCGACCAATAGATGAGTGCCACGTGTCCCGTAATTAATGAAGACGTGATTTGAACTGACGTGCGTAGCGGCGGTTGCAGAGCTTGGACCTGTCGGGGCACGGCACGTGGCAGATGACAGAAGAAGGTGACAACTGTTCCCGCCAAAACGAGAAGATAAGAACGAGCCGATGAGATCCCCGGTTTCACGATTCATCCACTTCCCGTTACTCCGATATGATCTCGGTCCGGAAAGTGTGGGGACTATCTGTATGCGGTAAAAATCGGGTAAAGTTTGTCCGGTGCGAACCGGGGTAGGTAAAAGGAAGAAAAAGAACGATAGTGTTTGATCCGAAGAAGCTTCGCATAAATTCGTTGTATCCGGAGATAACTCCTCAGCGTGGTTGGTCCGTTATTCGGTCCTTACATGGCCGAGTTGATCGTGGCCGTTTGCCCGGTTCGAATATAGCGGAATCAGTCGTGGCCGTTAGTCCGGTTCCTTTGTGACCGTTCTGATCGTGGCCGTTGGTCCGGACAATCCGCTATTCACCCTCCACGTGTGGGAATCTTGTTGCCACTGTTTAACTGGGCCGTACGGTGTCGACCGTACGACCTGATCTTATCCATATTAGATTTTCTTTATCCTAAAAGGGCCCCATGATGTATAGAAGGCCCATAGAGGAAAACTATAAATAGGAGTCATTCCCTCACTTTTTGGGGTTGGCTTTTCAGATACAAGAACTTTGTACTTTGAATATATATATATAAAAATCTCTCTCTCTTTGGTTTCCTGAGACTTTGGTCCGGTTTTTCAGCTTGAACAATTCATTGAATCACTTCATTCAAACATTGCTTGGAATATACATAAGATCTTAACTTAAACATATAATCCCTAATATCATTATCCAGTTTTTAGCACACCAACTCATATTTAGACCATTTCATAAGCGAAATATACATATACATCTTTGTTCACCAAAAAATAGATTAAAGTGCCACATATCCTATACCTCATTTACAAATTCAACTTATTATCCGATTTCGGGGTAAAACAACTGCGTGCCAAAATTTTAAACGTGAATTGTTTCGTGCCATTTAGGATTCTAACTCACCATCCGGTCTCAAATTTCCAAATTGTAATTTTTTTTTATGAATAATACTTCCCCACACCCCCGCCCCCACCCCGCCCCCCCAACCCCCAGACCTAATGGAGTAGTTCGAAGCAAGAAAATCAACTTTTACATGTACGAAAATCAATTTTTTCGTACGCATAAGATGACTAGATTGAAAATCTGACTTGCTACTCCTCCAATTTGCTTTATTAAAATTAATTACTTGGGTACTTCAGAGGAGTGGCAAGTAAAATAAAAAAGCAAACAACTTAGTTTAAATCCACCAATTTATGAAAAAAAAATTACTCCAATATATACTTCAACAACAAACTCAGTGTAATCCCACAAGTGGGGTCTGGAGATGGTAGGATGTACGCAAACCTTATCTCTACCTTTTTGGGGATAGAGAGGATGTACTCCTATATATACTTCATGCCGCTATAAACAATTCTTCAATTAAAAGCTGTATTTATTTTTGGCAAAAGTCATAGATAGCCCCCTAAACTTTGCCACATTTTTCTCTGGGGTACCTAAACCGAGGGTTATATCTATTGGGTACCTAAACCAGTCCGAATTCGATCCCATTGGGTACCATTTTCACAATAATCAGCAAAATTATGAGAGTGTATTACACTCTCCATGACGTGGCAACTTTGTCAAATGAAAACATGACACGTGGCGGCAGGGTCCATCATAATAATTAAAAAATAAATTATCCAACACCCCCCCCCCCCATTTTCATCTCCGGTCGTTGCTCCCCCACCACTGGCCGCCGCACCACCAAGCCCAACCTCCGTCCCCCCACCCCACCAACAATTATTCCCCTTTTCTTCCTTCATTTAGGTCCACCAATGCCTTTCCAAGACCCACCCCTCCTTTCTTATCCCTTTCTTTCCCCTCTCCTTAGGATCCCTTTTTACTTCTTCGCCGTCGAATCCGGCGACGGCCACCGCTAGACCTCTATTAAAATTATAGTTCTTCAATCTTTAAAATTCTTGCTAAATATAAGTTAATCAATGAAAGGTGAGAATGCACACTTCATAAAAAAGAGAGTGCTAACAGTGGTGAGTCTCCATTTTTTTCCGGTGAACAAGATGGTGATGGTGATGATGCTTTTCAGATTTAGAAAAAATAAAGAAAATGGTAATCAAAAGAAACATCTAATTCACAAATTATTTTTATAGAAAGAATCAAAAGAAACAAAAAACAAAAGAACAAAAAAACATTGAAGAAGAGAAGCAGTGATGGAGAAGACGAAGAGGGGTGAGGGGAGGTGACCGACGGCCTGGGCTGTCCAGTTTTTTTTTTTTTTTTTTTTTTTTTTTAAGTCATATTTTAAAAGAGGTAAGCTTTCAACCAAAAAAAAAAAATTAGTATTGAAGAGTGCTTCACGCGCCCAAGGAGAGTGCATTTCACTTTTTTTGCCATATCAGCAAAAAGTATTTATGTGGTACAAATTCGGACTGGTTTAGGTACCCAATAGGTACAACCCTCGCTTGTGTACCCGTGAGGAAAATGTGGCAAAGTTTAGGGGGCTATCTATGACTTTTGCCTTTATTTTTGGTCAGATAAAAGCAATACTTAAATCAAAACCAAGTACAGTCAAACCTCTCTATAACGGCACCCGCATATAATAACACCTCTCTATAACGGCACCCGCATATAATAACACCTCTCTATAACAACCAAATTTTTTTGGAACCGATTTTTTATGTTATATTTTACTTCTCTATAACAACATTTCACCTATAACAAAGAACGAGACCAACTTTATAATGAAGACACTCTTTGTAAAATTACCCCGTATAATGACTATCTTCTTTTTTTGGTAATATAATAATTAACCATCTTTTTAAAAATAGAATATATATGATTACCAATAATAAGTGTAGAGTTTTGACCAAATATTTGATCATTCAATACAATATTTATGACCAAAAAATATCATATGAATATATATCTTTTCATCATTAAACCATTTTCCTTCGTTATACAAAGTGTGATTAGGCATAAAATTTGACAAAGAAAAATAAAAATTAGATTTTATGCATCTTTTTTGCCTACAACAGCGAAGTATTATTTAAATGGCAATGCTGTTATAGGTGTATAACAGTAATTCTCTATAATAGCTGAAAATTTCGAACCTAACGATGCTATTATAGAGAGGTTTGACTGTACCTTTTATTCTTGGTATGTAAATATGTGATCCGTGTCACCTTGAATCTAATTTTGGTTTATTACAACTTTGCACGAGCAATATCAAACTATTGTCACGATTTATCTTCTGAGTGAGTTTGGGTCTTGGGATTGTAGTTTTTTATTTCTGTCCCAAATTAATAATTTACCTTGTGTTATTTTTAAGCAATGTCGACCTATAGACTATAGTATACAGACAACATTACTTCTTACGAAACAATTATTTACACTTATATATATAAGGAAGTGTCTCCGCCACTGACTACAACAGACTTCAAAGGTGTAATAGAATGAAAACACTGCAAGTTTAAGCAATATCCAGTTCTTTATAAAGTGAATAACAACATGTAACAAAAGAAGAGTGTTAACATGGAGCTGGCCTATAAAACCAGCTGTTTATATTAGCCCTTGAATTCTCCAGGTGAAACTGGTTGAACTTCAGTGTCTGGTGACTCTGCATAGGATATCGACATCAGTTCTGACCTACATTTATCATCTCTAACGTCGTTAGCAGATTTTACCACATGCTCACCGTTGGATATTTCAGGTGGAGATTCGATAGAAGGATCCTTCTCTGGTACACAGTATGATAAGGCGATTAGTGACTCCCGAGTCACTTCCTCAGAAATTCCCTTGCCAGATTCTTTCCTATCCATATAATGGCTGTCTTTGTCCTGTAAAATAACAACACCAAATGAAAGTAAAGATAATTAAAACATGATAAACAAAGAAAACTGTAGTATTAAGTAATAGTAACATTGGTAATATGCAACAAACATTTTAATGCCATCTTGATAGAAACAGGCAATTAATCAATCAAGTCTAATCGATAAGGTTGTGGCCTTCTGCTACACACCCTTACAGAACTTTCTTCTTATATCAAGAAACCATCACCCTTTACTTCAAGAAACAGGCAATGCTTATTGTATCAAAATTCTACTAATTCACCTGCCATTACTTCAAGACCGTGAATACTCTTACCTCTACCTTCTCTGTCTTTGAGCAAAACTTCATGGGGACTGAAACCTCAAGGGAAATTTTGCACTATATTTCCGGGCTTTATAAGTCAGTCTCATGCGTTAACCACACGGAAGACAAGGTTTGGCATATAAAGACCCGGTGTTTCATATTCGAACCCTTGATTGCTTACTGTTGTGTGTATAATGTCACGTTTTATTAACCACTCATCGATATGTTTTAGGAAAAAAATGAGTGTGCCACTAGGCCCACAATAATAGTGACAGGGGCTTCACGAGATAAGAGATAGATCACTTCGGGACAAAAGGAGCAACTGGTTTCCACATAAACCACCGTACTTTGAAAACTGTGCAACCAAACAACAACAACCCAGTGAAATCCCACAACGTGGGGTCTGGGGAGGGTAGAGTGTACGCAGACCTTACTCCTACCAAGGTAGGACGGCCGTTTCCAAAAGACCCTCGGCTCAATAGAAAGCAAATAATCTCCAACTTATACATGTTAAACACCTAGAGAATTCTGTAGAATGTATCATGAGCAAGAAGATGTGCAAAAACAACATTAGCCGTGCAAAAGAAGAAGTTTAACAGCAGACTAAGGCTGCTTGAAGCACAATTTAGTGGAGCCTTGACCTTCTTAGCTAAATAGAGGATAAGTCTTAAGGAAAGATAAAACTCAACAGGATCATATGTCTAAGATATAAGCAAGATGATTATATTAATCAATTAAATGTAAGTGATCGACATTCCTGTTTGCATTCTCAAGAAACCCAATGCAAGAGAAGAAAAGAAAGGCTAACCAATCGAATAGGTAATAAATTAAGTATGATTGAAGCCTGACACACGCTGGGCAAACTATTCAGAGTCCTATTGAAAGAGTAAAGAACAAACGTTCCAAATTGAAGAAACATACATAAGCACCACCACATTCAGCTGAGTCTCCCTAAACTATCCTAAACTTTCACTAGCAAAAGAAGGAGAAGAAACAGAAAAGGACAGCATCTCATGATCTTCTCAAAGAGCTATCATAAAACAGTGTCAAATACATTCCATTTATACTTTTTGTGCAACAGACACATTGGAATTTCAGGTATTACAACTACAAAATTTTGACAAGCCACAATATTTTTCATTCCATAATAAAACCTAAAAGATCCCTCTAGAGTGGAAATATCAAAGCATTTAGGAATCAGAATACAGTTGCTGCCAAGTTAAATTCAAGACACTGAAACAACAAATTCGTGAAAAATACTCAGGACAGATCGTTTCATGACATATTGACATCCCAAGTATTGTGCTAAACCACTATGGGCGAGCATAAGGCCACTAAAACAATTTCTTGTGAAAAAAAACTAAGGCCAGAACATTACAATACATAACATCGTAAGAGGTGCTATAACAAGCAAATAGGCAAGTAGAACATTAGACCAATTTCAGTTGGTAAAGCACGGGCTTATATAATTTAGTAAACGCTAGATACGGTGGGGAGAAAACTTAGCACATTACCCCCCATAAGAACTGCTACTCTGAGGGGAAAAAATTTTGGAAAGTACTCTTCGCAAAGGGAAACACATGTTACAGTACTAAGCAGAGGCGGAGCCAGGGGGCTGAAACCCCTTTGCCGGAAAATCATACTGTAAACCATACGTTTTATGTATATATAGACTATCGTAGAAGTTGTTTGGCTTCTTGGTGTGCTTTACTTCTTTATATTTTGAATCTCTTATTGAAAACTCCGCCACCGGTACTGAGAATTTATATTACCACCATTATGCCTCAGTTACATTCTGTTCTGTTCTTTCAAAACAAATTTTCTATCTAAGGAATGCCCTTAGTTCGATAGTTGACTTAGTCAAGACTCATCTGAATCAAATATGAAGATCATGATTAAAGATACTCGTTGACCTCTTCAGACTAGAAATCTGTCGACTGGCTACAACACCATAATGTGCTAAAACCCACAATTTACCATACCCCAACATCTTAGACACTATCAAGTTATGTCTGGAAATAACACACAACCCAAAACTTACAGAACAAAACCAAAAAGAAAAGTAGAAAAAAAAAAATAAGACCTTTAACTCCATAAACCCACGTGGTTTGACCAATCCCATCAAACAACCACAAAAATCAAGAAAACTATCAATACCATAATCATGAGAAAATCCAAGTTAAACCCCATTAGTTGAAGGTTTGCATAACAAAAAAAACGGATAAGATAAACCTCAAAACAAGGAAAAAAAGAAGAGCCCCATAATGTAAAAAAAATGGAATTTTCATTAATGACATGAATTTTTGGAGAAAAAGAAAGAAAGAGAAGAGAAGAGAAAGGAGGGGCTGTTACCGTTTCTTGATTCTTGAAAAATACTCCGAATCAGCTCCAGCTCATGACTTTGTCAGCATTAATTCATCGTTTTATACTAATGGTGAGTGGACAGGCCACCCTCTCACCTTGAACTTTATTCAAATTTAATAAAGACAAGTCGGATACACGCAACTTGCACGTTTTTTCAAATATGGGAACTTCTTTGGTCTATATTCCCACCAGAAAAGTCTTGTCATTTACCAAATGCACCCCTGGAATTACCAACTTTACACTTCTAGTTTTAAATGAGAAATATTGTAGGAGTATTATACTGCTTTGGTCTTGTATTATGATGATAAGAATTTGCAGTTTTGGGATTAGTCTTTCCATGGGGTTTGGTTTATTGCTGCCAAGTTAGCAAAAATATGTTTTTATTTCGTATAAAAAAATAATACCTAATACATGCGATGTTTGTTTCCAAGAAGTGCTAGAATTTTTTTTTTTTTTTTTTAAAAAAATCAGTTTTTATAAAGGAGTTGTCAACTTCTGTAAAAAATGAAAAACACATCCGAAGTAGCATTTCACTTTTTTTTTTTTTTTCAAGAATTGTAATGTTGTTAGCTGGGTATAATTACATATGGACCAATAAAAATAATGTCATAAATTTAATTTTAAAATTTTATATATTCTACATCAACTTTAGTGGGCATTTTTTATCCGGGGCAAATTTGATCCAATATATGGAAAGAAGACATTTTTGAACCATTTCTAATACGTTAAGGACAGTTTTGACCCTTTTCCGGTAAGTAAAAAAAGATAATAACATATGGAGAATATGTTATTTTTCCTATATATTAAACTAAAGGAAAGGTAAATATTCTACAATTAATGTAGATCTAAGATTTGGAAGGAAAGTAAATATTTAAGAATATTTTCAGACTTAAAAAGAAAGTAAATATTTTACTATTAATGCAGATTCTTTGCCCATAAACGACAACAATTATTATCTCTTACCCATTTATAAAAGAACTGTGAACTTGCCGGTATACTTTCAAAACGTTTAAGAGCCTGTTTGTACAGGCTTATTTTAAGCAGCTTATAAGCTAAAAAAAAAATAAGTTGGGATAGCCCAACTTATTTTTTTATAATCGTTTTCGAACTATAAACTCGCTTTAGATAATTTAAGTCAAACTGTTCAATTATTTTTTGAGCTTATTTTAAGACAAAATGACTTTAATTTGTGTTCTACCCAAACACTCAAAAAAACTGAAAACAGCTTATAAGTAACTTATAAGCCAATCCAAACGGACTCTTAAAATGATTCTGTGGTACATCCATATCAAAAGTTGAACCCTACAAGCACTTATGTTGTAATGCCGCCAATTGAAGATTTTTTTTTTTTTGTTTGTTTTTTTGGGGAACTAAAAAAGATCACTTATTTCTATAGAAATGACAAAAATTGATAAAGCATTTGTTGTTTGTATGGGTTAAACACATGTTATGGATTTGAATATTGTCACAAATAAAAATGGAGTATGCAGGTGAGAAAGGTAAAAGGACATACTCAATATTCATCGAATTTCTCGTGTTCCATTAACTTTTGAAGATTTTTCAGTTATAAAAAGGGATATTTTTGTTTGTGCTACATTAGCAATATTAATTTCTCAAAATACGTGTTGTACGTATATGCCGAGTCATATATATATATATATATATATATATATATATATATATATATATATATATATATATATGTAAAACTACATGTGATATTTTTATTTGTTGTGATCTATAAAAATAGACAGGTTAAATAATGAGTAGGATAAAGAAAGTAAAACTCAAGCTTCTTTGCACGTGCGTTGCACTTGTATATCAAGTCATGCGGTACACAATTTTGTATAATTATATCAATATTCAAACAAGTTCGTGCATGAAGAACGATCAATGTAAATATCATTATTTGCAATAACTCAGAACAAAGTGCATTCCTTCAATAAGGCTTCAATATGATCTGGTCATTTTTGAATTCGGAGACTGATTTCCCATTTTTCCTAGACATATACTCCCTCCAGATCAAAAAAAGAGTCCACTTAGCCTTTTTTTTTCTTGGATAAAAAAAAGAGTCCACTTAGCAAATCAAGAAAAAATTAACCTTGTTTTTCCATATTTGCCCCTATTAAGTGTTATATAATCAAATCCCAATGACTATTTAATTAGGGGTAGTTTAGTTGAATTACTTATTTTTGTCTAGGAGTTAGTATTTTCTTAAGGGGTGTGCAAATAGTTAAGTGGACTCTTTTTTTGATCTGGAGGGAGTAACATTTTTCATCCCAATCTTCCACATAGTTGAAGATCTTTAGATTTTATTTTTTTTTGAAAAAAAAGATAGAATTAAAAAAATCACTTGCAATTGAAGAGAAGTTCTAGAAACATAAGACATGTACGCAATGGTTTTCTGATGGAGATAGAAATACAAGATTTTTCCATGCTCATGTAAATGAAAAAAGCAGAAGGCTACAATTAAAAAAGATAAACGATCATATGGGTGTTTGGCTAAAATAAGAGGAAGACATTGCACAAGAAGCTATCAGATTTTATGCTGACCAATTCAAAGAAGAAAATAATCCTACTAAGTTTGACATGTTAAAACACATATCACTTATGATTACAAAGGAGGAAAATGACAGAATTCATGAATTTCCCGAGGAAGAGGAGGTTAAAAAGGCAGTATTTAGTTTAAGTGCAGATAGTACTGGAGGACCAGATGGGTACACTGGGAAGTTTTTCAGACTTGTTGGGATATTATTGGCAAAGATATGACAAAGATGGTGATAGCATTTTTCTGTGGACATGAGCTTCCCAGATACATCCCAAGCACCAATTTGGTGTTGATTCCTAAGAAAAGAAATCACTACTTTTTCAGGCTTGAGGCCTATTAGTCTTAGTAATTTTACTAGCAAGGTGTTTTCAGGAATCATCCACGAAAGGCTCGTGGAATTGTTGCCAACTTTGATCTATCCACAACAATCTGGGTTTGTTAAAAGAAGAAGTATTGTAGAGAACATCTTGTTAGTTCAAGAAATAGTCCATGATATCAGAATTAGGGGAAAGCTAGGTAATGTTGTTATCAAATTGGATATGGCCAAAGGCTTATGATAGAGTTTCATGGCTTTTTTTGATTAAAGTATTGATAAGGGGGAGATGCTGATTGATATAGTGTATAGAATAATCTCCAATAACTGGTACTCTATACTAGTTAATGGGCAGCCACAAGGTTTTTTCAAATCTAGTAGAGGGGTGAAACAAGGTGATGCTTTATTATCCACTTTATTCATATTGGTTGCAGAATCTCTGTCTAGAGCTCTAAATACACTTTATAAGAAGAATAGCTACAAGGAATATGGAATGCCAAAGTGGAGCCCATATGTTAATCACCTAACCTATGCTGATGACACCATTATAGTTACCTCTGCGGATAGAGTTTCATTGAAACTGGCGATGGATACTTTGGCAAGTTATGAGGTAATGAGTGGACCAAGGATCAACAAGTCCAAGAGTGATGTTTACATGCATCATCAGGCTCCTCAAGGAATTGTTGACCAGGTGTTTTCAGTGGCTAATATTCCAAAGAAGGAGTTTCCTTTTACTTATCTGGGAGTTCCAATATACCACAGCAGAGGCAAAACATTTTCTACAAGGAATTGTTGGATAAGGTGCATAAGAGACTAAGCTCCTGGACAGGTAAATAGTTATCTTATGGAGGAAGAAACACTATGATTAAACATGTGCTGCAAAGTATGTCTATACATCTATTATCAGCTTGTGATCCCCTACCTGGGGTCTTAGCACAATTACATAGAATGTTTGTAAAATTCTTTTTGAGTAACAAAGTAGGAAATTCTACCAAACATTGGGCCACCTTTACTGTTCTGTTTCATCCATATGAAGAGGAAGGTATGGGGTTTAGAAGTTCACAAGATATGTCTTAGGCTTTATTTGCTAAACAATCGTGGAATATGAGAACCAAAGAATCATTGTGGAGGAGATACATGACAAATAAATAGCTGAAGAAATACCATGTTGTGATAGTTCAAACTAAGACTAGCACTTATATTTGGAAGAAAATGCTCAGATGTAGAGATGAAGTGGAGCATGACATTTGGTGGATGATCAAGCATGGTGATTCTTATTTTTGGTGGGACAACTGGACAGGCTTGGGAGCACTATATCATGTCATTCCACAAAATTTTAATTGTGATCAAACTGTGGTTTTAGTCAAAGAGGTAGCTGAGGATACACAATGGAATGAAAAAACACTAAGAGAGTTACTTCCTCAGGATCTGGTAGAGCATATTTTGCAAAATGTAATGCCACCAAAAGAAACTGAGGACCTAGACAGACCAATTTGGAGAAATGAAGCTGGGGGAATGTTCACTGTTGGTTCAGCATTTCAGATAATTAGACAAAGAAATGAAACCAACAACGTATACAAACTTATGTGGATTAAAGGTACGCCTATTAAGATTTCATTCTTTATGTGGAGGTTGTGGAAAGCTAAGCTACCTTTAGATGACACTTTGAAGAAGTGGGGAATGCAATTCCCATCTAGATGCTATTGTTGTGAGGATCCTAAAGTAGAAGATGTCACTCAAGTATTTCTATATGCCCCTACTGGCCCACATGTATGGAAAAACTTTTGTAATCTAGTAGATATTAATATTGACAATTTACATCTTACTTAGTTGATTAATTTATGGTGCGAAATACTAGTACATCATCAAGTGAGGTATATTTTTCAAGTTGTACCTTCTATCCTTGTCTGGAAATTGTGAAAAAGGAGGAACACATTGAGACAAGGGGGAAGGTGCCCAATACAAAATTGATTTATCAAATCATGCACACTTTGATTTTGTTTATGAAAGTGAGAAGAAAGAACTTCAAATATGCCCCATATAAGTGGATTACAGTGGTGGAGGCCTTACATGGATATAATCTAGCAGTAGGGGTTACCAAAGTCATTTGCAAACCACCTGAATATGGATGGGTTAAGGCAAACACTGATTGGGGCATCAAGATGCAATCCAGGAACGAGTTCATGGAATTTTTGTGTGAGAGACTCTAATGGGGATATCATACAAGCACAAGCTAAAGAGATTGAAGGAAGTCCTAGTACCAATACCCAAGCTGAAGCATGGCAATTTTACAAGCTTTAAAGTACATAGAGACTTTGCAGGTGGATAAGATTCTTATTGAAACAGACTCTCTGTTGCTTAGAAATGTTGTGGAAAGGATTTGGGAAGTGCCATGGAATATTATCAGTATGATAGAAGAGATATAGGGACTGTTGAAAGGAAAGACAATGATCTTTACTCACATTTTCAGGGAAGAAAATAAACTAGCTGACTTTCTCGCTAATTTGGCCTTGAATGATGGAACAATCTCAGCGAGTAACTTCCATGAACTCAATACTCATGGCAGGACGACATTGAATAGTGACAAAATGGAGGAACCATACTTGAATATTAGACCATGCAAAAGATGAGAACAAAGGTGGGAAAGGAGAAATAGGAAATCCTCGTGTTCAAATCCTTTTGGAAGAGAACACGGAGGAATTGCTTTTAACTAATAGTTTGTTCATTTTGCAGGCACACATATTCACAATCATCCAAAGAGGATAACACAATGAGGGTTTGTATAGAATTTTTTTGAGGATTAGAAATATGAAACCAACACAACAACAACAATGGAGGACATATACAATACATCTTAGAGTTAGTCATAATAAAGCAAAGAACATGTTTTGAGATTATTTTGATTCAATTGGTGGTTGGACTTTGTGTGGTATTAGTATCAATGGATGCTCAATATATTTTCCAATTTCCAATAAAAAAACAAGATACATCTTAAATGTGGGGAGTCTGATATGGGGTGTACTAAGATCTACAGGTCACAAAATGAATGGAAGCAAGAAATATAAACTGTTATATCCCGCATTTCGTACGTCTGGATATTCTGAGTAAATTGCGGGAAGTTATGGACAAGGCTATTTCCCGATTTTGTTTTAATGCACAAAAGTAAACTATGATTTTATTGGATGGGAATATTAAGGAAAATTTGGGGCTAAAAGTGAAATTATGGAAATTAATATTTCATGAAATATGGGACCAAAAATGAATTATGGAAAGTTAGACATTTCATGAAAATTTGGGGCCAAAGGTGAAGTTTTGGAAATTTAAATTCATGAAAAAAATGACCATGTGGCCATGCACATGACTTGTGGGCCATAGGCCACGTATGAAAGTATATATGTAGTGTTAGATGACTAATTAAGTCATGCTCATTATTTTCACTTCAAGAAATTTCAAGAAACTTGGAGAGGAGCCAAGGGAACCATTCGGCCATAGCTATAGCCGAAAATGGTCCCAAAGATTTGATCATGGAAAAATTATTTTTCTTCTAGTTTTCTACTAATTGAAAGGCCCTCGTTAACGTGGAGTAGTTGGTAGAGCAAGCAAAGCGCTCGTTTTTGCGGAATACAATTCTAGGCGAGGGAGTACTAGGTGGAAAAAGGTATGGTTCAATCTTATTTTTCATGTCTTATGGATGATTTGTACATGTTGTAGTATGTAGAAACAAATGAAAGTCATGAAATTGGGGTGTTGTTGTTGTGGCCGTGAATGTGCCATATAGTGTAGGAATGATGAATTAATGTTACTTAATATTTTGGTTGTTGTTGTTATGTATTCTATGATGAGAATGAAAGTTCAATGACTCAAGTGGAAGTTGTAGCCGTTTGTGGGCTGTTTTGGAAGCTAATGAAATTGTAATATGGTTTGTAGTATTTATGGTAAGAATGTTGTCATTGTGTGAATTGTTGACATAGCTTATGAATTTGGAAGAAAAGAATGCATTGTGTTGCTCTTGCAGGAGTTTGGAAAGTTTTGGGTGGAGTAGTACATTGTTTGAATTGTTTTGAATATTTTGCGGATTGTTTAAAGCGCTCTTGAATCTTGTGTGAATGGTTTCGGATTGGTGCTTGAACATGTAATCGTCGATGTTGGTTTGAATATATGTAGTTGAAATGAATATAAAAGAATGTAGTCGAATTATGTAGAAAGGAGTTATTAATGCTAGAATGCGTTTTGAATTAATTATCGATGTTGTTTATATGGTTGTTGGTATTGTTGTTGAAGATTTGGCCGAGTTGAATTCTCGGGGATGTCGTATTTATGGGGAAATGCTTGCCCAAATTTACGTAGATCAAGTGCTAACTTAGAATTGGATTCTTCGATGCTTATGACTAATGTTCGATGCCTAATGATGTTGTTGTAGACTTTGAGAAGCCGAGACGTAAGTTCGGATTAGCTTAGGAAGCGAACAAGGTATGTAAGCTCAACCTTTCTTTCTTTTGGCATGTCTTAGTGCAAGTAAGTTATGACACGGGTCCCGAGGTAACTCTATTCTTGCAATACGAGCGTGTCTATGATTCTTACTTGTTTCTTGATATTCGTATTCTTAAGGTGGTCAAGTTGTGGTCCTTATGTCATTGGTATGATTTGGATTTCAAAGGTTGCATAAAAGTTCTGTTTTCAAAAGAGTTTTGTTTTAAAAGATTCTGTAACTACGAACGAGCGTAACTTTCACAGAAGAGCTCAGATTGCTTTGATATGATTGTAGAAAGTCCTTAAGCGAGTAATGTCCGTAACTTTCCGGGGCGGACCCGGATTGGTTTGATATACGACTACGATCCCGATGGTTCTTCTATATGTTTATGATGTTAATATGTTTCCGAGTAGTGTCCGAAAGATATTTGATATAACTTTTGTCCCGATTTTCAAATGACGACTCGCTTTGATTACTTCATTGAGTCTTTGATAATGTTTTATGTGCATGTGGTTCCTCACTACTCTGCTCGTGCCAAGCTCAATATGGCTTTCACTGCGTCCCGGGCCAGGGCATGTATTCATGCAATTCCATTGCATTATTCACTGCGTCCCTCACTAGATGGCCGGGGCACGTTATATATATATATATATATATATATATATATATATATATGATATGATATGATGATATGGGGGAGGTGGCCAGGATGGCATATGATGATTCCCTTTACCGCGTCCCTCACTAGAGGGCCAGGGCACGTTACATGTACATGCATATGATGATTTTAATTACCGCGTCCCTCCTTAGAGGGCCGGGGCACGCTATATGTACATATGATGATTTTATAATATCGACATGCATGATTTATGTTTTAAAGGCAAGTTTTATGATTTTCTTTACTCTTTACTTCGATATGATCCCGCTTACTATATTTCATGCTTTACATACTCAGTGTATATTCCGTAACCCCCTTTCTTTGGGGAAATTGCGTTTCATGCCGCGCGGATACACTCGGATGGGCGAAGATATTAGTAGAAGATGTTCCGGCGGGAGTGGCGAGCTCCGCCTTCTCGGTGTCTTCGAGTCGAGTATATGTGTTATGTTATCTTGGATCATGTTAGAGACTTTGCAGACAGTGTCATGTATATAGTATGTCAGTTTGTAAGCGGCTCCATAAGCCGACGTATTGTTACGCATTATTTTACAGATTTTATACGATTTTAGACTTCGTTTGATTTGAAAAAGTATGAGAAGCATATTTGATTTCCGAAAACCTTTCATGATGTACTTATGTTATGATCTAAGGGCCCAGTGTGATTTGAGTCTCACGAGAGTCAGCGGGTTCGCTCGGCCCTAGGTAAGGGTCGGGTGCCCATCACACCCTATCGGATTAAGGGTGTGACATAAACAACAAAAGCATCAAACATCAACGAAGAAGGCCAAAATAAACCAAAAGAGAAGGATTTACCAGTTGGAGAACTTGTGGGGATCTACAAAAAACTCCGACAAAGGGAGTATCAAGTTGTGCAGCTATCCAACTCCATGGATCGATCGAAGAGAACAACGATGGAGTTATAAACAAGTCCCATGGGTCACCAACAGTATGAAGATACTCAATTTCTCAAAAAAATAGCAACAATAAGGAAAGAATGCTTTTCTTTGGGAAGATGAAGCTTGCACTCTACCGACAAGGAGGTGCAACAATCGTGCGATAGATAGGGTTTCTAATTTGGGAATTGTTGCCTTTAATTTTATCTGGTTTTGTTTAATTTTCCCTAGTGTTGGGCCGGGTGGACTCAGACTGGGCTTGGCCCTTTTGTTTTTCTTTTCTGATTAAATGAAATAACAGCCCAATGGGCCATCATAACCTTAAAAAAAAAAAATCACTTGTTTTTAAAGAAATGACAAAAAATGATAAAGCATTTGTTGTTTGTATGGATTAGATGCATGTTACGAGTTTGAATCTCGTCACAAACAAAAGTTGTATATGTAGGTGGAGAAAGGTAAAGGGACACACCCATCATCCATCGAGTTTCACGTGTTCTACTAGCCTCCGAATATTTTTCAATAATAAAAAAAGATACTTTTGTTTGTTTTATATTAATCTACCATTACTAATTTCTCGACACGTGTGTTGCACGTGTATGCCGAGTCATGGATATACATGTGATATTTTTATTTATTGCGATCTATAAAAATAAACAGTTAAATATTGAGTAAGAAAGAAAGTAAAACTCACGCTTCAGTGCACGTGTATTGCACGTGTATAGTACAGAGGCGAATCCAAGATTTGGAGGTCCCGGTGCCATATTTATTTAATCCAAATAGTAAATTTTCTATTGGTTTGATCAACGCTGGTCTTCAGATCAGGTTATTCGTCTTTTCCATTTATATTAGACAAATCAATCTAACGAGAAAATATAATAATTATAACAACTTCATGGCACTGAAACTTCAAGGGAAATTTCGCACTATATTTCAGGCTTTAAAGTCAGTCTCATGCGTTAACCACATGGAAGACATGATTTCACATATTAAGGACTTTAAAAGCCTGAGATTTCATATTCGATCTCTTGATTGATTGTTTTTTTGGGTATAGTGTCACATTTTATCAATTACTCTTTGATATGTTTTAGGGAAAAATGAGCGACAGGGCCTTCACGAGATAAGGGATAGATCACTTTGGGATAAAACGAACAATTGGTTTCCACATACTTCACCATTCTTTGAATTGTGCATAGATAAAACATCACCAATAAGATTGTGGCTATCAGCTACACACCCTTACAATACTTTCTTCTTATATCAAGAAACCGTCACGCATTAATACAACACCAACATTATTTAAATCCAAATTCAGACAATAATTATTGTATCAAAATTCTACTAATTCACCTGCCATTACTTTAAGGCCATGAAT
Organism: Lycium ferocissimum; assembly: GCF_029784015.1. Lineage (NCBI taxonomy): Eukaryota > Viridiplantae > Streptophyta > Magnoliopsida > Solanales > Solanaceae > Lycium > Lycium ferocissimum. The sequence continues at coordinate 15,851,010 of NC_081348.1, forward strand.
ACTCTTACTTTTACCTTTTCTGTCTTTGAGAAAAACTTCGCGTGGATGGAACCTCAAGGGAAATTTTGCACTATATTTCAGGCTTTAAAAGTCAGTCTCATGCGTTAGTCACATAGGACATGATTTGGCATATTAAGGGCTTTAAAGGTCCGACATTTCATATTCGATCTCTTGATTGCCGGCTTTTTTGGGTATACTGTCACATTTTATCAACCACTCTTCGATATGTTTTAGGGTAAAAATGAGTGTGCCACTAGGCCCACAATAATAGCGACAGGGGTTTCACGAGATAAGAGATGGATCATTTCGGGATAAAGGACCAACTAAGTTCCACATAAACCACCATATTTTTACCTGTGTATAGAAAGAACTTCACCGATAAGGTTGCGGTCTTCTGCTACACACCCTTACAAAACTTTCTTCTTATATCAAGAAACCAATACCCATTAATACAACACCAACATTATTTAATTCCAATTAGACAATGCTTATTGTATCAAAATTCTACTAATTCACCTGCCATTACTTCAAGACCGTGAATACTTTTACCTCTACCTTCTCTGTCTTTGTGCAAAACTTCATGGGAACTAAAACTTCAAGGGAAATTTTGCATTATATTTCAAGCTTTAAAAGTCAGTCGCATGCGTTAACCACATGAAAGACATGATTTGGCATATTAAGGGCTTTAAAGGCCCAATATTTCATATTCGGTCTTTTGATTTCTTACTGTTTTGAGTATTATGTCACGCTCAATAAACCACTCTTCGGTAGGTTTTAGGGAAAAAATAATTGTGCCACTAGGCCCACAATAATAGAGACATGGGCTTCACGAGATAAGAGATAGATCACTCTGGGACAAAAGGAACAACTGATTTCCACATAAACCACCATACTTTGAACTGTGCATTGTGCAACCAAAAAGGGAAAAAAAGGCGGATAATCTCACAACTTATACATGTTAAAGACCTAGAAAATTTTATAGAATGTATCATGAGCAAGAAGATGAGCAAAACAATATTAGCCTTGCAAAAGAAGAAGTAAAGCAACAGACTAATGTAAAACTCATGCTTCTCTGCACGTGTATATCAAGTCATGTAGTACACAATTTTGTATAATTATATCGATATTCAAACAAGTTCGTGCACGATGAGCGATCAACATAAGTATGATTATCTACGATAATTCAAGAGAAAGGGCTTGATACCATTTCACGAAACTAACAAATAAGTAAACTGATAATGACCATAAAAGAAAAGGAGAATAAAAAGACCTTTAACTCCATTAACCCCTGTGTATCACCAATCCCATCAAACAACCACAAAAATCAAGAAATCAACCAATACCCATCACCCACAACAATCAAAATCATGAGAAAGTCCAAGTTCAAGCCCGTTAGGTGAAGAGTTGCCTAACAAAAAACAGATAAGATAAACCTCAAAACAAGGAAAAAAGAACCCCATAACGTAAAAAAAGGGAATTTCATAACTTTGTCAGCACTAATTCATCTTTTTATACTAATGGTAAGTGGACAGGCCACACCCTCACCTTGCACTTTATTCAAAATTAGTAGGCGTTTGGACATGATTTCATACCGTGATTTCAAATAAGTGTTTGTTTATGCAATTTGCATAAAATTTCAACTTCAATTTCATATCATGATTTCAAATCTCAAATCATACAAAATGGCATAATTTGGGATTACAAATCATGATTTCAATTTTTTTAAAAGTAAAAATTGATCCATAAGTTTATATTTTATAAAACAATATCCATAAGTTGGTAGATATATTCACCAACTATTCACCAACCATGTTTACTAACTATTTATATCAAATATTAAAAGATATGTAAGTTGATAGTATATTTATAACAAATTACTCTTACCAACCATGTGGGAGGATTATATTAAAGAGTAGTTACATTACAACTCATGTTCAATTTTCCTTTTTATTGAACTAAAGTTTGATCAATTGATGTTGTATTTTGTAGAAGGTCTTCTAGTAATGTATTAATTTATTATGAACTATGATTTGATCATTTGATAAGATTGTATTAGAATTGAGAAAGTTTTGATGGTTTTCGCAACTTGTGGGTTTTTATCTCTTTGAGAAAAAATTCAATTAAAGAAAGGGAAAATAACACTCTATGGCATTTTGGGTAAAGTATTTACCGGAAATGGCCATAGTTTTTTTTTTCCGCTTTCATCCCATTTTTTTAAAAATATAATTACCCAAGATAGCCACCCCCCTTTCCCCCCATATCAAACTCCAAGATGCTATTTTTCCTTCCAAATCTCTTTCTAATGTTGGTGTTTTTTTAAGGGTAAAGTGTGTATAAAACACATACATTATGTTACACTTTTAACACTGTATAAACACTGTATAACACTGCATAACACTGTAGAAGTGTGTATAAACAACTCTTATACGTTATTATACATTTTTATACAAGGTTTATACATTGTCTACAGTAGTTGTATAAAGTTGTACATTATTATATAATCTTTTGTATATATAAGCTGCGGCCATAATTTGTTGGGTCATAGGTTTGTAATTTAAAAATATGGTTACGTAAATGTACTTTTGTGTGCTAATTGTACATTATTGAAATTCCGCCTTAAAGAAATTCAAATTGCATGTCCAAACTAAGCTTCAATTTCAAATCACTGATTTCATATCATTATTTCAAATCATGTACAAACGGCTCCTTAATAAAGACAAGTTGGATACACGCAACTTGCACATTTTTTCAAATATGGAAACTTTTTTGGTCAGATTCCCACCAGAAAATCTTGTCATTACCAAATGCACCCCTAAAAGATACAAAATTACCAATTTTACACTACTACTTTTAAGTAAGAAATACTCCTTTTGAAAGTATTATACTACTTTGGTCTTGTATTATGACGATAAGAATTTGCAGTTTTGGGATTAGTTTTTCCTTGGGTTTTTGGTTGATTCCTGCCAAGTTAGGCAAAATTTTGTTTTCATTTCGTCTAATACCTAATACATGTAATGTTTGTTTCCAAAAAAAAAAAAAAAAAAATGCTAGAATTTTTTTTCCAAAAAAACTTTCAATTTTTATAAAAGAGTTGTCAACTTCTGTAAAAATTGGAAAACACATCCGAAGTAGTATTTCACTTTTTTGGCAAAAATTGAAAAATAAAAATTGTAATGCTGTTAGTTGAATATAATAACATGTGGATCAATAAAAATAATGTCATAAATTTATTTAAAATTTTTATATATTCCACATCAACTTTAATTAAAAGGAGGGGCAATTATAGACTTAAATTTAATGTTAAGGGCATTTTTTATCCAAATAGGTGGAATGAAGGGCAAATTTGATCCAATAGATGGGGCATTTTGAACCATTTCTAATACGTTAAGGGCATTTTTGACCCTTTTCCGGTAAGTAAATAAAGATAATAAAATACGGAGAATATGTTATTTTTTCCTTACAGATATTAAACTAAAATGAAAGTAAATATTTTGCAATTAATGTAGATCCTAGATTTGGAAGGAAAGTAAATATATTAGAATATTTTCAGACTTAAGAAAGTAAATATTTACTATTAATGCAGATCATAAAGTAAAATGAAAATAAATTTAAACACATTAAAAACAAAGATTTAATCTAGTCATCGACCTAAAACAAGGTTATATGATTTTAATGTCAGTTTAGTTACTTATTCAGTATCATAGTTTTGTGGTTGGATTCTTGAACTCTTACTCCATGCTATCTTCCATAGCGTTGAAGGCCCTCCGATCATTGTATTCAAGGGCTTCCACAGCTTCATTCTCCACAAACTTGGCTTGTAAGGCTTGGAAGTCCTTGGCTCGACTTCTAGTACAAGGGCTTGGAGAAATTTGAGCAATTGAGCCATCCGATATCGTATGAAGAAAGGTAAAAGAAAAAATAAAGGTAAATGACACACTCATTATCCATCGAGTTTCTCGTGTTCCACTAGCCTCCGTAGATATTCAATTATAAAAAAAGATATTTTGTTTGTTCTATATTCAAGAATGCTGATCTCTGACACGTTTATTGCACGTGTATCTTTGTGACAGTTAAATAATGAGTAGGATAAAAAAAGTAAAATTCATGCTTCTCTATACGTGCGTTACACATTTATATCAAGTCATGTAGTATACAATTTCGTATAATTAAATCGATATTCAAACAAGTTCGTGCACGAAGAACTATCAATGTAAGTATCATTATCTACTATAATTCGGTAGAAACTACATTTCCCCAATAAAGCTTCAATATATTCTTGTCATATTTTGGATCAGAGCTTCAATTCATCTTCTTATACTAATGGAGGCCACACCCTCACCTGCACTTTATTCAAATTTATCTAGCGTTTGGCCATAGATTTCCCAAAAAAAAAAAAAAAAAATTGAAAAACTTGATTTGGGTGAACTTTTTCAAGTTTTGAAAATGTGTTTGGTCATAGTTTTTCAAAATTTTACTTTTTGTTTTGGAAAACATGAAACTACTTATACCATAAGTTCTAAAAACTATCAAGAATATCCAACCATACAAAACACACATACTTGCTAATCCCAAATTATGCAGAAGATGATATTTTAATAACAATTGCTACTAATACACTTACTAACTATTACAACTCAAAATTACAATACAACGATCCATTTTTATCTTTGCAATGAATTTCTACAGTTGATAGTGCAATTTTCCTTAAGGTTTCTTCTTCTACTGTTTAGGCACAACTTAGCTCCTTCACTTTATAAAAGAGACTTGTTTAATTGTGGAAACATGGTAAATACGACTTTAATGGAGGAACATGCATGGTAGATAGAATTAGTGGGGTCATAAATAAATAGTTTTTTTTTTGTAAAGTACAAAAAGTTTATAACCAAACAAAGATTTAAAAATAAATCTTCAAAAAATGCTCCCAAAAAATCTATGGTCAAACGGAAGTTTAATAAAGAAAAGTTGGATACACGCAACTTGCACGTTTCTTCAAATATGGGAACTTTTTTGTCCAGATTCCCACCAGAAAATCTTGTCATTACCAAATGCACCCCCAAAAGATAAATTACCAACTTTACACTTCCAGTCTAGTTTTAAATAAGAAATACTGTAGAAGGAATATTATACTACTTTGGTCTTTTATTATGGCGATATGAATTGCAGTTTTGGGATAGTCTTCCCATGGTGTTTGGTTTATTGCTGCCAGGTTAGCAAAAAATTGTTTTATTTCGTATAAAAGAATAATACCTAATACATGTGATGTTTGTTTCCAAAAAGTGCTAGAACTTTTTTTTTCCAAAAAAGCGTTCAGTTTTTTATAAAAGAGTTGTCAACTTCTGTAGAAAATAGAATTTAAAAGAATAATACTTAATCCATGTGATGATTGTTTCGAAGAAGTGCGAAAATCCCGCAAATTTTGCCACAAACAAAAGTCTTATACGTAGGTGGAAAAGGGTAAAGAGATAAATTCATTATCCATCGTGTTTTGTATCGTGTTCCATTAGCTTTTGGAGATTTCTCGATTATTAAAAAGGGTACCTTTATTTGTGCTATATTTGACAATATAATTTATTCTATTTAATATAAAGTAGACAGTAGAATAAAAATTTGGCTAGAAAATAACCATAATCATAATGTATAAGGGCATCAGATTATAAAAGAGCCTCTTTGATGTAGCGTCAAGGAATATAATATCATAGTCTTAGCAGTACATTATTTGATGAAATTGGCGAAATTTGAAAAAGAATATATCAGACCGAGAATAAATGATAATCTTTGCATTATAATTCAAAATAGAAGATTGCATTACTATCTGTAAGTAAATTAAGATAATAAAATATGGAGAATATGCTATTTTCCTTAAGATATTGAACTAAACTGAAAGTAAATATTCTGCAATTGTAGATTCTAGACTTGGAAGAAAAAGTAAATATTCTATAATATTGCCAGACTTAAAAAGAAAGTAAACATTTTACTATTAATGCAGATCATTCGGTAAAAGGAAAATAAATTTAAACACGTTAAAAAACAAAGATTTAATCGAGCCATCAACCTAAAACAAGGTTGTACGATTTTAATTATGTTTAGTTACTTACTTAGTATCATAGTTTTGTGGTCGTAATTGAGTTTTCCAATATTGTAATTTTTCTTTCATTTTCGCTCATTAGTTTTTTTTTTTTGTTTTGTTGCTTTAGGCATCTGATCTACTATTCGAAATTTATGGCCTAGTTGATTCAAATTCACTTTTATAAGGGCATTGAGTGAGCAAGTGTTTCTAACAAGAGGTTTTCTATTTCTAAACCAAAGCCTTTAATTAGAATTTAGGAGTGAAAAAGATCCCAACAATCACACGGGCTTAGTTTCATATTGTCAGCATTACAAATTAAGAATTGGACGTTAGCAGAATATGCGCAACAAATTCTAAATCAGAAAAGGAAAAATTACACATAAATATACACAAAGTTCACATAGCTTCATTTATGCACCCCAAAGTTTGAGCATACAGCTTTGACAAGGTACGATAGACAAAGGAGAGCTAAAATAAAGAAAGACTTGTCAATTTTGATTTACTAGTAGAAAATGCTTAATGAAATGCCACAATGAGAACAAAGAATTTCCCCTCCACGGTACAATAAGATCAATTCAAAGCCAATTCAAGTGTATAATAAATACGTAACAAAGTTGGCTTAAAAAAACAATAGAAGGTAGCTGAGACTTCTATGTTTGCTTCATAAAGAAATTAGCTGCACTTAATCTTTGGGATGACTATGCCCTTCGCATATATTTATCAAGTTTACAATACTTTATTTGGAAAAATATGTAAGTTATCAAATGCACCCCTGAAAGATACAAAATTACCATTTTTACCCTTATAGCGCTACAAGAAAGTATAAAAATATCAACAAAAAATTTAATATTTGGCAACAACTTAGTTTTATTGTTGGCAAATGAAATTTTTTGTTGCCAAAGAATTTAATTTTGTTACTATAGTATTGATTATTATTGCAAAAAGTACTTTTGGCAACCAAAAAAAAAAAAGTTGTTGCACATTGTTGCACTAACAGCAGTTGGTAAAAGTCTATGCAACAATTTTTTTTTTTTGTTGCCAAAAGTGCTTTTTGCAATAATAATCAATCTATAGCAATAAATATAATTTTGTTGCCAAATATTTTTTTTCTTGTAGTGTATAGTTTTAAACAAGATAAACTTTAGAAGTTATACTGCTTTGGTCTTCAATTATGGCGATGAGAATTTGCAGTTTTGGGATGAGTCTTATCAAGTCCGGCAAAATTTGTTTTTATTTGGTATAACACCTAATCAAACGGATAGGATTAGAAGTTCACTATAGTGTTTGGTGCACTGTCTTCGCTCCTTATAACATATGATGATTGTTTCGAAGAAGGGCGAATTTTTTCCTAAATAACTTCCATTTTTATTTATTTTTTGAAAAAAATAGTCAAGTTTTGTAAAAACTGAAAAATACATCTGATGTAGTATTTCACTTTTTGCGAAAAGTGGAAAACAAAATTCTCGAATGCCTTTGGTAGAAGATTTTTAGTTTTTCTTTTCTTCAGAAAAAGATAGAATTAAAAAAAAAAAATTGTTTTATAAAAAATGACAAAATTGATAACACATTTGTTGTTTGTGTTAATTGATAACACATATTTTGGATCGGAGATTCAATTTCTAATTTTTCCTAGACATATATCATGTTATCATCCCAATCTTCCACATAATGGCCCCTAATTAGACACACTAAGATAAAGCTTTGAGATTGTAATCTGATTCAAATTAAGAGCGTAAAGGTGTCCAGATAAAGGACTTGAAACCATATCCCGACAGAAACAATAAAGGGAACTGATAATGACCATAAAAATTAATCCAACTACAGGTAACTCGTGACTTATAAACAGAATATGTATATGTCTTGCATGCCCATAAACGACAACAATTATTATCTCTTACACAATTATAAAAGAACTGTGAACTTGCCGGCAGACTTTTAAAACGTTTAAAATGATGCTGTGGTTCATCCATATCAAAAGTTGAACCCTACAAACACTTATGTTCTAATGCCGCTAGTTGAAGATTTTTAGTTTTTTTTTCCTTGGAGAACTAAAAAATATCACTTGTTTCCATAGAAATGACAAAAATTGACAAAGCATTTGTCGCTTGTATGGGTTAAACACATGTTATGGATATGAATTTGTCACAAATAAAAGTCGTGTATGCAGGTGAAAAAGGTAAAAGGACATACTCATTGAATAAATACTGAGTAAGTTAAAGAAAGTAAAACTCATGCTTCTCTGCACGTACATTGCACGTGTATATAACAGAGGCGGATTCAAGATTTGGAGGTCCCGGTGCCATATTTTGTTTATCCAAATAGAGTAAATTTTTGTTCGTTTGATCACCGATGGGCTTCGGATTCATCTTTTCCATTTATATTAGACAAATCAATCTAACGAAAAAATTTAATAATTATAACAACTTGGCGTAGAAGGTTTTTTTGTTCTAATGGTTTAACAATTTGGAGCAGGAGGTTTTTTGTTCTGATGGGAGAGAGAAGACCTTTGGATTATAAAACTTACGATAATTTAACTTTTATATTTAAGTAAATAACTAATAGGAGAGGTAAAAAGGTCAAGAATTAATAAAGAAAGAAAGTCAATAATATTAATTATTAAAAGCAATGCAAGAAAAATTAAGGAAAAGAAAAAAATAAATATAAAAAGGAAAGAAGCAACTAATATACCCCACCGCTCTATTATAAATGAATTTCTGCAACCTTTTTATGGTTCAAAATGAATGAATTTTTCAAAGTCCAAAAGAAGCAGTTCCACTCATAAGGTTGTGGCCGTCTGCTACACACCCTACAAAACTTTCTGTCTTATATTAAGAAACCATCACCCATTAATAGAACTCCAACTTTATTTAATTCCAAATTCACACAATGCTTATAGTATAAATTTTTTACTAATTCACCTGCTATTACTTCTAAGACCGTGAATACTCTTACCTCTACCTTCTCTATTTTTTGAGTAAAAATTCATTAGGACTGAAACTTCAAGGGAAATTTGGCACTATATTTCAGGGCTTAAAGTCTGTCTCATGCGTTAACCACATGGAAGACATGATTTCGCATATTAAGGACTTTAAAGGCCCGACATTTCATATCTGGTCTCTTGATTGGTTGTTGGTTTGGGTATATTAATGTCACATTTTATTAACCAATCTTCGATATGTTTTATGGAAAAAATGAGCGTGCCACTAGGCCCACAATAATAGTGACAGGGGCATCACGAGATAAGAGATAGATCACTTTGGGACAAAAGGAACATTTGGTTTCACATAAATCACCATACTTTGAATTGTGCATAGAAAAAACTTCACCGATAAGATTGTGGCTGTCAGATACACACCCTTGCAAAACTTTCTTCTTATATCAAGAAACTGTCACACATTAATACAACAACAACATTATTTAGTTTCAAATTCAGACAATAATTATTATATCAAAATTCAACTAATTTAGTTGCCATTACTTCAAGACCATGAATACTCTTACCTTTACCTTCTTTGTCTTTGAGAATAACTTCACGGGGACAGAAACTTCAAGGGAAATTTTGCACTATATTTCAGCCTTTAAAATCTAGTCTCATGCGTTAATCACATAAGAAGTGATTTGGCATATTAAGGGCTTTAAAGGTTCGGCGTTTCATATTCGGTCTCTTGATTGCCTGTTGTTTTGGGTATAATGTCACGTTTTATTAACCACTCTTCGATGTGTTTTAGCATAAAAATGAGTGTGCCATGAGGCCCACAATAATAGCGATAGGGGCTTCACGAGATAAGAGATAGATCACTTCCGGGCAAAAGGAGCAGCTGATTTCCACATAAACCACCATACTTTGAAGAGCGCATAGAAAAGACTTCACCGACAAGGTTGCGGTCGTCTGCTACACACCCTTACAAAACTTTCTTCTTATATCAATAAACCAACACCCATTAATACAACACCAACATTAATTAATTCCACGCAGAAAATGCTTCTTTTGTTCTAAATTTCACTAATTCACCTGCCATTACTTCAAGACCGTGAATACTCTTACCTCTACCGTCTCTATCTTTGAGCAAAACTTCATGGGAACTAAAAATTCCAGGGAAATTTTGCACTATATTTTAGGCTTTAAAAGTCAGTCTCATGCGTTAACCACATGAAAGACATGATTTGGCATATTAAGGGCTTTAAAGGCCCGGCATTTCATATTCGGTCTTTTGATTTCTTACTGTTTTGGGTATAATGTCACGTTCAATAAACCACTCTTCAATATGCTCTAGGAAAAAAATAAGCGTGCCACTAGGCATACAATAATAGAGACAGGGGCTTCACAAGATAAAAGATAGATCACTTCGGGACAAAAGGAACAGTTGGTTTCCAGATAAACCGCCATACTTTGAACTGTACACTGTGCAGCCAAAAAGGGGAATAAAGGAAGATAATCTCACAACTTATACATGTTTAGGACCTAGAGAATTTTATAGAATGTACCATGAGCAAGAAGATGAGCAAAAGCAATATTAGCCTTGCAAAAGAATAAGTAAAGCAGCAGACTAATGTAAAACTCATGCTTCTCTGCATGTGTATATCAAGTCATGTAGTACAGAATTTTGTATAATTATATCGATATTCAAACAAGTTCTTGCACGAAGAATGATCAACGTAAGTATCATTATCTACGATAATTCAAGAGAAAGGACTTGAAACAAACAAATAAGTAAACTGACCATAAAAATTAATCAACTATAGGTAACTCGTGACTTATGAAAAAATTTGTACATGTCTTGCATGCCCAAAATGGGCACAATTATTATCTCTTACACATTTATAATGGAATTGTGGACTTGCGGGCAGACTTCTAAAACTTTTTTTCAAAATGATTTCCTGGTTCATCCATATCAAAAGTCGAACTCCTCAAACACTTGTTCTAAGGCCGGTAGTTGAAGATTTTTATTCCCCCCCCCCCCCCCCCCCCCCCCAAAAAAAAAAAAAAAGATAGAATTTAAAAAGTCACTTTTATTTTAGAAATGACAAAAATGTATAACGCAATTGTTGTTTGATGGGTTAAACGCATGTTACAGATTCACGCAAATCTTGTCACAACCTAAAGTCTTGTATGTAGGTGGAAAGAGTAAAGGACAGATCAACTGCCTTCGAGTTTTATACCGTGTTCCACTAGCCTTCGAAGATTTTTTTACTATTAAAATGGTAGTATTGAATGTCCTACATCTAAAATAGGGTAAAGGTGAAAATATATCCCACAACTTTGCGATTTAGAGTAGATATACCCTCGTTACAAAAGTGATGTATATATACCCCTGTCGTTTTAAAAAAAATCATTTAGGTTATTTTTTAATTAAAAAAATGCCACGTACTTTAAAAAAAGTCTACCCATATTTTTTGAGTAGACATACTTTTCTAAAGCCACATAGTACTTTTTTTCTAATGGGTTGGGTCTGGTTCGTTTAAAAAAATGGGTAGACTTATTTTTTTTAAAGTCACATAGATACTTTTTTAAACGAACCATACCCGACACACAAGAAAAAAATTACCATGGCTTTAGAAAAATATGTCTACTAAAAATAAATAGGTAGACTTTTTTTAAAGTCACATTGCAATTTTTTTCATTAAAAAATAACATAAATGATTTTTAAAAAAAATCTCGTCAGCGAAAAGGCTATATTTGCACCATTTCGTAACGGCAGCGGTATATTTGCACCATTTGTAACGGCAGGGGTATATATACACCACTTTTGTAACAAGGGATATATCTGCTCTAAATCGCAAAGTTGAGAGGTATATTTGCACATTTGCCCTTTAAAATATTAGTTTCTCAGTACGTGCGTTGCACGTGTATGTCAAGTCATGTATACATATGTGATATTTTTATTTATTGTGATCTATAAAACAGTTAAATAATGAATACGATAAAGAAAGCAAGACTCACGCTGCACGTGTGTAGCACGTGAATATCAAGTCATGTAGTACAAAATTTTATATAATTATAACGATATTCAACCGTGCACAAAGAACTACTATAATTTGTTATTGAAATCTAACCACGCATCTCAATCACAGTCCTTACAGGGTTGCTAGTCTTTTTTACTTTTTGGGGGAGGGGGAGAGAGAATTAAAAGATAATGCGTTCAGTTGTAGTACACTTTGTGGGCGTGTTTAATTTTCTGTCTTTTCGTCAATACCACAAGCGACAACCCCAAATTTCCTCTTTCTCTAATGTAAGTATCATTATCTGCGATAATTCAGAACAAAGTGCATTCGTCCAATAAAGATTCAATTTATTCTGGTCATATTTTTGGATTCGTACATTTAATTTCTCGTTTTTCCTAGACATATAACATGTTATCATTTCAATCTTCAATATAATGACGCCTGATTACACACACCAACAGAAAGGCTTAAGATTATAACCTGATACAAATTAAGATTGTGAAGGTGTCAAGAGAAAGGATTTGAAACCATTTTGCGAAAGAAAAAAAACAAGGAAACAAATAATGGCCATAAAATTATTCCAACTACAGATCACTCGTGACTTATGAAAAAATATGTGCATGTCTTGCATGCCCAGAAGTGGCAACAATATTATCTCTAATTAGTGAAGACATAAAGCGAGTTGAAGTTGACGATTAAATTGGGCTAAGCTGACAATCGTTTTAACATGGGTCACACTTGAATGGGCTACAATCTGTCACGACCCAAATTCGCAAGTCGTGAGGGCACCCACACTCTCTCCCCTAGTGGGCGAACCCTTACCTTACTCACACCACATGATTAAAAGAAAACATTCCGAAATAGATACAACAATCAGTTTAGAACTTCTTTCATTAATAACACTGCATAAATAATGTTAAAAATTTACAACCCCCAAACCTGGTCTAGACTTGTACAGAAGCTTCTAGAAGAATTACATCATCCAAAAACTGACATTACAACTCAAAGTAAAAGGGAGGGGAAACTGTCTATAGGATGGAAGAGACAGCATAACATAGGAAGAGATCCAGGGCTGCGGATCCAAATAGTAGCTCAACCCAAGTCTCTGACGGACATCTTCGGGATCAGTTGCGAGGTCACGAACAACAACTTGAACCAACTCTGCACCTCAAAAGAAATGTAGCAAGAGTAGAATCAGTACAACACTAGTACTGGTAAGCATCATAGGCCGACAACGATTAGATAACACATGGATATATAGAAACCAAAAGGTAGCAAGTAGAGCAATAGAGTATGGTCACGCAATTATGTTCAAGTAAAGATCAAGAACCATGTATTCTAACAAGAAAGTATAACTCGTCAACGATCAGTTAAATATATGAATGAATGAGTGCAATGCAATGCAATGATTATATATCATCCACCCAGAATAGTTCTCATCGGGCATTCATAACTCAGTACATATATCATCCATCTGGAATAGTTCCCATTGAGTGTTCACAACTCAACACATCATCCACCCGGAATAGTTCCTATCGGGGGTTCACAACTAAATATAGCATCCACCCGGAAGAGTTCCCATCGTCGGCTCACAACTCAATATGTCATCTACCCGGAATAGTTCTCATCGGGCGTTCGAAACTCAACATATCATCCACGATAAAGCACCAACAAAACATATGTATGAATGAATGTACAAGCAAATATCATAATGCCAAATACCAAGGGTGCAGGAGGTAAGTAACTGTAATTACAAATCATTTAATACATAATTTTCAAGTACAATCCTTTTCTCATAATTTTACCACTACTATGATGCATGACAATCCGAATCAAGAATTATGCGTAGACATCAAATATGGCTAACATAGCTCACATAACAGCTGGGGATATCAACCTAATTGGAATTCACCTCCACACCATGCCTGAAGGACTATCATGCTTTCCCTATCAATCTCTATAATCTTCATATAACTCTCTAATCGGAGTCTTACAAAAGTAGGCCGTAACCTACCTCAGTGACGAACAGGTGCCACAAACTATCCAACTTGAGCTTTCCCCTTCTGAAGTGCCTGCGAATGGCCATAATCCCGATCAGGACAAAGATTATGTCTTCCGAAAACTCTACCGAGTCCAAATTTGCCAAACGAGTTCAATCTAGTCAATGGTATTCTACAAGGTTAAATGAGTCTGACGATACTCATATTGCTATACTTCTATTTAGATTCTCAAAACGAACCCAAAATAGTCAAACTCAAGCCCCAAGGGCAAAACTAAAATTTCATTGTAAAATCAGGTTAGTCAAAATAGTGGTCTACAAGTTTAAACGAGTCCAATGATACTAATATAGTCATACTTTGATTCGGAATCCAAAAATAAGCCAAAAAGTTAACCCTGAGAGCGAAAGGGCAAAACTGGAATTTTATTTCAAAATTGGCTTACCACTTTTTAACTTTTAGGTTTGAAACCCCAGTTTTTCCCAACCGAACACGGATTAAAACGATAACCAATGAAAATGATTATGGGGAAACATAGAAATAAAGGTTAAATACTTACCGCCTCGTTGAGACGAGAACAACGCCTCGAAAATCACCTCAAATGGAGCTGTAGAACTCAAAATATGCTCAAAATACTAAATATTTCGGACTACTGATTTATACACTTTCCAGGTTTTTTTTATTCATTGCGATCCCGATACCCAGGTGTCGCGATCGCAATGGCCAGCATTTTTTTTTTGAAAAGAAAAAAAAAACAGAAAACCAACAACAACAATTTGATGTAAAATGGTCATATCTCACCCATACGACGACGAAACTCGTCAATTTTGTTGCTACAGTTTAGAAATTACGAAACGGATCTAATGGTTCAATTGAAATACAAAACAAAGGTTGTTTGCTTAATATGGCACTCTATTTGCTCAAAACGACGTCGAAACCGAAAGCAAACACTATATCACCTAAACTCATCGGAATCTAACCAAAATTTGTGGACAAGTCCAAAGTCATCATACGAACATGCTCGAACTATCCATCCAAACAGAACCGTCTTGATCCGATCTTAACCGTGGTCCAAATCCTCGCAAAAGCTAGTTTCTCAACCAACCACCTAAATCTCGCCCGAACCTCTCGAGAACTGAACTGAAGACTCGACTAAGTCATAAATCATATTTCGGACCTAATGGAATTGACAAAACTTCAAAAAGACTCCTTTACCCCCGGTGTTTACTTTGGTCAAACTTCTTCATTTCTGAACTTAATGTAACACCTCAGACCTTCAACTAAGCTTTGACCATGATTCTAGACTTAGAAAATCAGACAAAAGTGTTGGAGCTGGAAATTGGAAATTTCAGGTCAATTATGGGTCATACTTCAAGTGCGGGACCTAAGTGCAGGACGCATTTCGAAGGACGGGACGCACTCCTATCCCGTTCTTCGACAAGAAAAATAGTTACTCACTGGAATTAGACATTCCAGGTACGGGCCACAAGGTGCGGCCCGTACTTGAAAGTACGGGATGTACCTGGTGCCCGCACTTCACCAGGAAAATTAGCTACTAACTGGAATTTGACATTCCAGGTACGGGCCACAATGTGCGGCCCGTACTTCGTCCATTTCAGTGAATGATAAATACGCAGACTTAGCTTTATTTTATTATTTTCAAAACCCTGAACCCTAGAACGACCTGCTCTCCTCCTCCATCACCAAGAACACTAAGGTAAGCAATCCTAGCCTATTCCAAGTGGATTCTAACATATATTTATGAATATTAAGTAAGAATTCATTGTTCTTAACCTAGGGTTTTCAAGAAAACCCATATAAGGGTTCAAGACTTAGGCTTTTGGGATTCTTTTCAAAGTTCAGACCTTGTTGCAAAGTTTGGAGCATATACAGGTATGTGAGGCTAACTATCTACGTTAGGGAACATTTATGATTCTCCTTACGCCTCATTCTACATGCTTATCAGTAATTTGACTCAAAATACCG